>NC_092048.1:78504321-78615635 GCF_003086295.3 Arachis hypogaea | reverse complement strand
TGACAGGCTCTCAAGGATTGAGAATCTACTTGAAGCTAAGAGGTGGTTAAATAACCAACCTACAGTGAGCATAAGAACATGGAAACAGTTATCAGACAAATTCCAGAATCAATATTTCCCTCCAAAAAGGATGACACAGCTAAGGCTGGACATCCAAGGCTTTAAACAAGAGGATGATGAATCCCTTTATAACGCCTGGGAGAGGTACAGAGGGATGCTAAGGAAATGCTCCTCTGAAATGTTTTCAGAGTGGGTGCAGTTAGACATCTTCTACTACGGGCTTATAGAAAAAGCTCAGATATCTCTAGACCACTCAGCTGGTGGATCTATACACATGAAAAAGACTATTGAAGAGGCTCAAGAGCTTATCGATATAGTTGCTAGAAATCAGCATCTGTACATAAGTAATGAGTCCTCTGATGCCAGGGCAACTTGGCTAGTTTTACAAGCCATTTTTTGTATGCTTTAGGTTGGTTTCATGCATTTCTTAGACAATAAGCAAGTATTTGGATGAGAATTGTATGCATGCCTTGATTCAATCAAACATTGTTAATTATGTGCATTTTCATGAGATTTATGAAAGAATTGTTTGATATTATGAATGATGCAAAATCTTGTGATTTAGCAATGCTTTGATGTATGTGTTTGGTTGATGATAGGTGAAGCAAAGAGCCCTAGAGCTAGGAGGAAGAAGTTGAGGGTGTTGCCAACTCCAAATTCAAGTTAGCAATGCCATTGAGACTTAACTCCAGGAAGAGCTTGAAGAGCATTGCCAAGCAGAGGATGAACTGGCGTGTTCATCAAGAACACCAGCAACAACGCCAGGATCTTGGAGCAGAGCAAGGAAGAGCTCGAAGAGCGTTGCCAAGCAGAGGATGAACGGCATTTTCATCAACAACGCCAGCAACAACGCCAAGGCCAAGGCAAGAAGGGAGTCACTAGTACGTTGGCACTAGAGTGTTTGATGGCAACTTCACCAACAACTCCAGCAATTTTGGCAGGCTGACCATGCCTCCTTCAAGGATGCATAACTTGAACTAGGAAGATTTAATTGAGATGTTCCTAGTTGCGTTGGAAAGCTAACATTCAGATATTTCCAACGATATATAATAGTCTATAGTGTAACATGAAATGGAAGCTCAAATCAGAGCCATCCTTAGGCCCCAAAAACAAGAAAATGAAGTTGAGATTCAAGGTGGCATGAATGAGCCACAAAGAGAGGATTGAGAGCGTTGCCAGGCAAGGAATGAACTGGCGTGTTCCCTAGAAACGCCCATAACAATGCCAAGGCCAAGGAATTGGGCCAGGGGAGGATCGAACACGTTGCCAGTGGCGTGTTTGGGAAAAACGCCCCAACCAAGGCAGCCTGACCTTACCTCTTTCAAGGATGCATAACTTGAGCTACAAAACTCCAAATGAGGTGATTCTAGTTGCATTGGAAAGTAGACATCAAGAGCTTTCCAACCATATATGGAACTACATGGTGGATGTAACGCCCTAACTACCAAAGCTCATGCTTCCAGCTGCGCGACTCTGATAGCTCGGACATTACGACGACACTTATACTATTTAATACTAAAATATGAGCCTGTTTAAAACTTTAAACTGTAATACCGCTCCCAAAAATACTTTCGTTCGATAACGTACTTCCATACATTCAATACACTTACAAAAACTCACAAAGAGTACATCTATATATATACACATATTTATAAATAATATTACAAGCATTAACCATGGACAGAAACACCTATCGCGGAGCAAGTAGGTTTGAGCTACAACCCCATTGCTACTACCCGCTCAACCCAGAGCCAGTGGAATAACCACTACTGCGGCTACTACCCAGGCGGGTGCTTAAAAGCTCAACCTGGAGCGAGTGGAATCACCACTACTACCGCTACTACCCAGGCATCACAGTCTCTAACCTGGAGCAAGTGGGACGAACCACAACCCTTGCTACTACCCAGGAATCTCAAGCATATATTCATTCAGTCCCAGTCATAGATCAACATCCATCTCAGCCATCCGGCTTAAATTCATAATTCATAGTCGGCCATACGGCCCATAACTCATTCGGCAATCAGCCATGAATCAATATCATACACAGCCATTCCGGCTCACGGTTCAATCCAGAACCAGCCAATGTTCATAATCATACACAGCCATTCTGGCCCATAACAAAACAGCACTTCCACCATTCAACATCATTAAACTCATAAAATCGGCATTTAATCCATAAATCACTTTTTCTCAATTCATTTCACTTTGAAATCAAGTTTCAACTCTTTTCAGCCTTGGCTTTAAAGATCTCATTTCTCAAATCATCTCAGGCTCATAAGCCAAATTTACTCAAAGTAAGTTCCCTTTTTAAAACAAAGCCGCTCTCGGCATCCTCTTTCCAAAACTTCCAAAACCATGAAAAGTTAAAGATTCAATTTGGGAACATTCAAAATCACCCATCCCACAATGGGATTTTATAACAAAGTTTCTCGGTAGAGTCCCAAGTCTTTAGGGGAGAATAACATAACTCATTTCGCCAAGTTTATTTAAATTCATTAAAAACCTTGGCTTCCTGATTTGAGTAATAAAATATGATCTAAGTCAAACTGAGTCATATAATCTTTCACTTCTTCAAATCCGTTTCCTTTACTTATGTAAAACCAACTTCAACCCCCATGATAAATTCTAGAATGTTTCAACAACTCAAAATTGTTCTAGTCTTGCAAGAATTCAGAATTCAAAGAGTACTTAAAACCTTTCTCAAAACATTTTAAAATGAAACTTGTCAATAGACATTCAGGTTCTTTCAAAGTCATTGAAACTCCTCTAATTGAAACCCTCAAGTCAAATTCAAAGGCATAGCCATTGTCACAATTAAAACAGCTTTAAAACATAAGTTTCATCTAAATAACTTTCTCCCAAAAGAGATATAATGCTTTTCTTAAGAAGCAAGACTAAATCACAATTCTTCTTTAATAATTCATTTCAAAAGCATGAATCATCCTTTTCTTGATAATTCAAATAAAATAGTAGGAGTCTTTAACTCATCATTTTTCCCGACAACCTTTCAATAAAGACTCGGATTTTATAGAAATTTTGGTAGCACCTCCCCTAAAACTTGGACTTTGCCACCCGGTTCGGGTCCTAACTAAACCGTTTCACAATCCTTTTCAACAGCTCGAAATCCAAAAATCAGTCCAAGGCAAGCCAAAATCCAACAGTCATCTCAATTCCATATTTCAAGAAAACTGTTTCAAAATCAAATCAATATCAACTGATTTAACTCATTTCCACAGCTTTAAAGAAACGGTTCAGTAACAAATCTTTTGTCCAAAACCAAGTCAATTAAAGTAAACTAGGCTGAATTCAAAAGTGCATTCGACATTTCACATCATCAAACTAATTAACTCAATTCAGATCAATCCTTAACAGATTAAACTCAGATTTCAAACCTTTAAAGAATCAACTTCAAAACATTGCATCTCACAAAAATACACAACAATCCAGCCAAGCAAACATTCATAATCATTTGAGACAATCAATAATACATAAGGCTGATACCATCACCAAATACAAAATTGTCTCACAACAGTATCCATATGTAATAATTCCAACATATAAAATATAGTTTTCGGAAAGCGCCCCTACCTCAAAACACAAATTCCATAACCCAAATGCGTCACAGGAACATTCTCTCTTAACCCAAAATTACTAGCAGCTTGAATCACGGCTTCGCTCACTTTTGTAGTGACCACAACAACTCTATTCGCAACACGTAAAAACCAAGATTTACTCTCATAACAACAAATGCTACAACACCTCAACGTTTAACAGGACAACGACTAAAAGGGTTACCGGAACATAAATGCTTGCCGCAAATAAGAAGTGACTGAACCATGAAGCGACAGCCCTGGTAGTGATTCCGGCAGTGGCAACTTGCAGCAACTCCTAGCACAACAGCCGTATCACGCCAACTGAAACCAACACGCAGTGACTACGGTATCCTCGAAATTCAAAAAGGACAGAATCCTCAAATAAAACCCTTACCGGAAACTTTTTTCGGCTACGGCAGAAGTAGCCAGAAGCTCCGACGGTGGTCCCGGTGGCCTCAGAACTCCGGCGACAGCAGTGACTGGATGCAGCTCCTCTAGCCCGCGTCTTCCTCTCTCCCAGCGGCGCTCGGTCTCAACCTTCCTCTCCTACGCGACGCGGCGGTGACCGGCTTAGCTTGTGGCTCCACGACGACTCCCTCTCTCCCAACGTCGCTCACTAACGGCGGATCAGGGAAGCAGAAACGGAGCTCTATCAATGGTGCCTTGGACCACATGTATCTAGGCAGCGGCGACCGCAACCACCGAAACAGCGTTCACGGCCTGGCGGCGGCGGAAAAGGCAGTGGAGATGGTGACGGATCTGAGGCAGGGAGGCACGGCTGCATGAACAGAACCTTCCCTCCGCCGATCTCCCTCTCTCCTCAAGCTTCTCTCTCCTTTGAATCTTGCCGGTGGTTGCCCTGGGAGCTCGACGACGGTGATGGCACACGGCGGCACAGCGGGTCGCGCTCTTCGCGTGCGCTCTCTCTCTCTCTACCCTATCTCTTCTCCACCATGGGTGTGCGTTGTTCGGTGTGTGTGGGTTGTTGAAATCTGAGGGTGAGGTTATGAGGGGAAGAATGTGGGTGACGGCGGTGACTAACGGCAAGGCGTGGCAGGTTCGGCGTCGAGGTGGGGACAGCAGTGGCAAGGCACGGCTGGCTGGCGAGCTGCTTCCTCCCTTCTCTCTGTTTCCTGCTTCTGTTTCTTTCCTTTCATGGAAAAGGAAAAAGGAAACCGTGTGTGCTGCTGCTTTGGGGGAGAAAGGGAATTTTGGCTGCAGCTGGGTATGGGGGAAAAGGGAACCGGGTCGGGTAACGGGTCGCTGGGTTAGGGTTTCATTATTTTGAAAATTAGGATTAGGGTTACTTTTGTAATTTCACTTAAAAATAAGGATAATATAGTAATTGAAATCCAAATTAAATCCAACACTAATTGTATATAGAAAAATATCATTTACTCATCCATTTTACAAATTACTTTCAATAGAAGGTCTAAATCAAATAATTAGAGATAATATACTTAATTTCTTCATTTTCCAAAATAGCAGTATTAATATTTAAAATATTACTTATCTAATCCAAATCATATAAAATCCTTATTATTTCACAACTATCAACTTTATAATTCAAATATAGAAAATAATCCAATAATTATAAAATTGGATAATAATCATAACTCGTCTCAAATCCAATTTAAGGTCCCACATCGGTTGGGGAAGGGAACGAAGCATGCCTTATAAGGGTGTGGATACCTCTCCCTAGCATGACGCATTTTGACGAGTGAATGTGGGGGGCTTTGGCTATCATCCCTATCGTCAAAGGCAAAACCGTGAGGCCTTATGTGCCAAAGCAGACAATATCGTGCTAGCGGGTGATCTGGGCTGTTACATATGGTATCAGAGCCGGAGCCCGGATCGATGTGCCAGCGGGAGCGCTGGACTCCCTTAGGGGGGTGGATTGTAAGGTCCCACATCAGTTGGGGGAGGGAACGAAGCATGCCTTATAAAGGTGTGGATACCTCTCCCTAGCATGACGCATTTTGACGAGTGAGTGTGGGGGGCTTTGGCTATCATCCGTATCGTCAAAGGCAAAACCGTGAGGCCTTATGTGCCAAAGCGGACAATATCGTGCTAGCAGGTGATCTGGGCTGTTACAGACACTAAATTTGAGGGAGAAACTCGGCCCGAAAGTGCATAGATGAACATGGTATCAACCTGTAGTAAGGCCAGCTGACCTCTTCATCTTCCATGGAGTATATCTTGAGCTCTAGAGCTTTAAATGATGAAATCTCAGTGGCATTGAAAAGTAGACATCAAGAGCTTTCTAACCATATATCATAATATTGGGGGCTGGATACGGGGGGGGGGGGGAACACACACAAACACTCTTCATTGGCACACTCCATTGGGAGTGGGTCTTCGGACCACTCTCCTCAAACTCTCTTCTCCCCTTTCTCTTCTCTTCTTCCTTAGTAGTAATTTAGTTTAATTTGAAATTTTCATTTATGAATTCTTGAATTTTCAATTTGTGTTTTGAATTCTCACTCTTTATTTTCATGCACTTTAATTTCATGAAATTTAGTTTTCATTTGAGAGCAATGATCACTTAATTCCCTTTGCATTTGGGAAAGGAGCTCTATTTCAATTTTGATTAAATTGATGTTTATTTCTCCTTCTCTTCTTCACTCTATCTTCATACTTGGATATCTATTAGAATCCTTGCAAGAGAGTTTTGTTCTTCAAAGATCCTTGGATCTATTAGAATCCTATTGTGAACCTTGAGAGAGGGATCATAGGATTCAGTTCGAGCTCTCTTGGCATAATGAAGTTGATTTTGATTTAGAGTTGGTATTGTGACATGTAACCTCTCTAATATTGGGGTCTTTAGATTTATGTAGTATGAGATTAGAAATCATGTTTGTTTTTTTTCTAAGAAAGAGCTTTTGTGCTTCAAAGATTCAATTATCACCAAGAGGGGGATTGGGTCTACATGAATTTCATGTGAGCCTCGAGAGAGGGATCATGGAATTCAGTTTGAGGCTCTTCTTGTAACGACCCAATTTTCAGTACACCTAGGACATACCAGAAACTGAGTGCTACCAATTTGTCATCCTAATTATTATCTATTATTTATTATATGAGCCTGATTCGTTGTTAAAAGCGTAGTTAGTTAGCGAGGTACTTTTTTTTTGAAAACATTTGGATCAATAGATGAAATCATTCATAATCAACTCACAGCTGATAACAGATAAAACAGTTATAAGCAACCACACATAAATACATCACAAGTAGCTAGCAACATTCAGTTATCCAGCCTTTATTAGAGTATAGACCTTTAGTTAGAACACCCCTAGGTATAGCTAGATAATAACTATATACATATACATACATACAACATCCCAGGTCCTGACTTGTTCAAGAGGTCCCTAAGCTGGCACCCAGGCTAGCCTAGACTCTATACTCACCTAGTCCCTCTAAACTACTAAAGCGAGGGAAAGTACGTTCTAAGTCTTCACAACTCAAGTCAGGTGGAACGTCATCAAAAGATAGAACATCATCTGCTACTCCTCTGCACGATCAGACTTTTCCACAGGACGTCTCTCTGGTACCTCATGAAGTATCCACAAAATAGGAATCTCGTACACAGGATTTAGGTTAAAGTGCGCATGCGAAGGGGTGCAGTCGTTGGCTGGTCTCACAGTATTTACATATAATCTGAGAACGATATTCACCCTAGACTCAGAAGACTATCTAGAGTAGAATCCTCTTCTTGCGAACGGTCATCAGCGAACTATGGTAAGGTATTCTTTACTTCCATCTGAAGGGGGAAGGGAGAGAGAAGGGGTAAGAACTGGGGAGTTCTTAGTAGGGTCGGGGTTATTATTTACGTTCATTAATTCTATGTCGTTTAGAAGACTATTAGCAGAATACAAGGAAGCAGTAATTAGAAAACACAGATAAGTAGAGAAGATAGAGAAAACATATAGCAGAACACAAGAAAATATCACAAGTGTAGAGAATGGAATACAAACAAGGAAAGCATACATTCATACCACAAACATAACAAAGGAAATGCGCAACCAAGTATGATGCATGTCTAGCCCTAGTGCAGGTAATGAGCTCATCTGTCGGTTTCTAACCCACTCCTGACGTTATCCAGCAACCTCTGTCTGGATAAGGCTTTCCTATTGGCTATACCCCTGTGTACAGGAAATAACCCCTCTGCCACCACAGGGTCCACTGCACGCAGGAAATAACACATCTGCCACTGCAGGGATGTACGCCGACACACCTTCTGTATACAGGAAATAACCCTTCTGCCACTACAGAAATGGAACAGGTGGTCACGGTACTTCTGTAGCAGGAAATAACCCCTGTGCCTTACAGAAATAAAATATGGATCTGTACCGTAGGAAAGCGTTCTCAGTGATCACACCATTATCTATCTGACTGCCTCACTGCAGCAGATGATCATACAAGTATATCTGGAGTTGCCTTAACGCAACAAATGAATAAACACATCTCTTGGGTTGCCTCAAGCAACAAATCATCACATAATCATTCTCATTATCACATTACTCTTTTCTCTTTGTCTTTTTACTTTGCTCTGATTACTCTTTTCTCTGTATCCCTTTATTCTGCTCTGGTTACTCTGTTCTCTGTGTTTCTTTACTCTGCTCTGATTTCTCTGTTTAACGTATGTATTTAAAGCTTATGTAAATTTCGGTATGATTAGTTAGCCTGCCCCAAGAATAGGTTCATTAAGTCTATACTGAAACAGTTTAACTTTTCATATAATACCTAACCCTATTCGCAAATCAAGAATTAACTATGTTGCCCTAGTTCGTTCACTAGTCTCTGTCTGTTTCTCTGTTGTTAAAACTTTACAGACTTTTTCTTCGATCTTTATCTTTTCTTCAACTTTTTATCTTTTCTTTATCTTTGCCTCACTAATATGTTTTTACCACTCCCTAAGTGTTTTATGAAGGTAATTATGAGATTCCGCGCTTAAAGTTGTCTTTCTAAAGTTTTTACAGAAAACTGCCTTTTTTCGCATTATTTTATTATTTTTATTAAAATATTATTTTTAATTAAATATTATTATTTAATATTTTATTATTATTTATTATTTTATTAATATATTTTCGAAAATTAACTTACTTTTACTTTTAACCTTTAAAATTCACTTTTTACCACCCGTAACTTTTAATATTTCTACTTTTACCACCCTAACTTTCAGAAATTACTAAATAACCCCCAAACACCAAATTAATTACTTCCTTGCCCTTTTGTGAATCAAAAAGGTGTTCTTCATTGTTCTTCACCACACTCAAAGTGTTCTTCATGTTCTTCATAAATTCTTCAAATTCTTTCTCTGTTTTTACCCGTTTTTCAGTCTTTTCAGCAACCGATTTTTATTATAATTCATAATAAATTAGAAGCCACTAAAACCCCATCTTTCCTACATGATTTCAACACAAATTGAACCTCAATTTAAGCTTAGGGTTTCGTTTTTCCAGCTGCCTAAGAACATGAACTTTAAAGCTTGAATTTCATCAAATTTCATCAAAATTTCACCAAATTTTCACCAAGAATCAATCATATAAGCAACCAATTTTTAGCACAGCCAATTTATACAACATTCACAAAACTCAAACACAAATAATCAAGATTAATTTCGTGACACCCTACCTGGTTTTGCTGTTCCTAATTCGGTTAAACTTTCAGGTGGTCCTTAAGCACTTTTTCCTCCTAAATCACATCAAGAACAACTTTAAATCCAAAAACTCTCAACTGACCAAATCTCACTCAGTATGTTAGGAAGAGATATCTCACCTTATACTTGCTGGAAATTCACGTTTCTTGGCCCTCAAGTCAAGTTAAGCATGATTCCTAAGGAAGAACATCAAGAAAACACATATTTTGCATGGTTTTCCTTGAAAACCGAATTGAAATGGGAGGGAGACAGCCATATCATCTTATTTCCAACCTTGATAAGTCACATGGTTATGTAGAGGAAGAAGAGAGGATCATTTTGGTGAAATCGGAGTTTTGATTTGAGTTTTGGTTCAGAAGAAATCAAGCTTTGAAGATTAAGTGTTCATGAAAGTTTCTCTCTTTTCTCTCTTGTTATTTTCGGCCAAAATGATGAAATGAGACAGCCTTGGAGGTCTTGGGGGTGTAAGGTGAGTTGTGATTGGTTGGCTTGGAGGTGGATTAAAATAATATTAAAATATCTCAGGTGTATTATAACTACTAAAACAAGATGTATCGGAACACTCGTAAAAACATCTCTAAAAATTATTTTCTGAGCTACTAGCATAAATGACACTAGTAACATATTTATTATGAGAATAGAACATGTATAATGATGCCTTAGCATTGCTAAAGTCATCAGAGAGTGCTGGTACTAAGTTGCACTAGTAAACCGTAAACCCGGTTAAACCGATTTTCTGTTTTTAACTAAAACTGACCAGGTAACCTTATAATATTATTCAAGAAGCTTCTAATACTAATATAATGATAATATCATTCTATTATCTCTCTTCTCTCATAAATCGAGTCCGGTTCATCAAACTGAGACTATTTAAAAAAACCAAATCAAAACTTCTAACCGATACGGTTCAAAAACCAGGTTCTTCGTGACCGCGTTATCGAGATTGTCTCGGAAAAGGTTCTAACTTAAATATGAAATAATGACAATGAGGATTGAGATACTTGATGATATATCAAAGGTTTTCCCCTTACTGATCTTCCAGAGAAATCCGTACTTTCAGAAAAGATTCGCGTTCTCGAAAATCGGGGTTGTTACACTTCTCTCATAATCCTCTTCATCAACACACTCTTAGTTGGTACGTGACATATAACCTCTTTGAGTTGAGGTCTTGAGGGTTGTGTGGCTTTTGGATTAGAAAATGAACTTCACCTCTTCTCATGAGCAATTAGATCAAGAGATTGGCAATTGATTATGTGAAGAGAAATTAAATCACCAAGAGATTGGGGTTTAATTACTCATAATCTACCATGGATCTACCTTACATGACTGAGAAGGAGTGAGACCCATTAATTCATGAGGAATCAACATCTCTAATCCCTTATGCTTTCCATCTTTACTTTCCGTCATTTACTTTCTTGCAATTTTACTTTCCAGCTCTTTACATTCATGTCATTTACTTTCCTTGCAAGTTATTTCTTTCCTTTACTTTCATGTCATTTACATTTATTGTTTGCTCATCACTCCAAAATGATTGTCTAACTAGAATAATCAACTAACTATTGATTGCTTAATCCTTTAATCCTCGTGGGATCGACCTCACTCTAAGTGAGTTTTATTACTTGATGCGACCCGGTATACTTGTCGGTTAAACGTGAATTTCTAATTTTTGCGTATCAAGTTTTTGGCGCCGTTGCCGGGGATTAATTGTGATTAATAATCTACCGGTGGTTGATTTCCTAGATTAGACACTTTCTCTTTCTCTTTGTTTTAGTCATTTTTTTTGTACTTTCTTCTATTGTCCCCAACTATTTGTATTAATGCGTCACCAAGAAATCCTTACTCGTGACAATCTTTTCTTTTGGTGATTGTGTTATTAACATATAATAGTTTCTTTTGCTTAGTTTAATTCCAAATAAATTGTCATATGATTGCATTCTATGTTTGGTGTTGCTATGCAACAAAATTTGTTTCCAGGTGAAATTGTCACACTAAGTTTGGTGTGCCACTTATCTTTCATGCAATGTATCATGCACACCCCACTTGTTTTTGCAATCAATGTCTCTGTTTCTTGTGCCTTCATTGTCATTTTTTTATTTCGCTTGCTTGAACACATGTACTACTAACACTCCATTGTTGAAGACACTCATGACCCATCATAAACCCCATTACCACTGTTTTAATTGTTGTTTGAGGACAAGCAATCATTCTAAGTTTGGTGTGGGAGATGGAAGAGTATGAGAAAAATGACAACAATGAAGATGAAATACAAGGTGGTAAAGTTTCTTTTCCACTTATTTGTTTCCAGCACTTTAAATTGCATGACTGTCTTCCATTTTCTTTGTATGCATGTGTAATTACTCCTTGTGAATAAGCATAATTTGGTATTTGATTTGTAACATGTTGCTATGATATCATGATTATCTTCTTGAATTTTACTTGCACCCAATATCTCTAAGAATTCAACAAAGAAATAATTCTTTTGAAAGGAAAATGTTGAAGGGCAAGTAAAAGATTAAGAGGAGTGGAGGTTCTGATTGTATGATTGTGTATTGAGGTTACATGTTTGTGAAAACTTGCATGGGAGCTCATAGACAGGAAATGAAGTTTAGAGAAGTATTATGAAATGTCTCAAACATCTATTGATCCAAGAAGCAGTAACAAAAGAAAACAAAAGAAAAAGAAAAACAAAGGACAAGCTCAAGGCTCTGAGCATCAATTACTAGGAAGAAAAAGAAAGAAACAAGAACTCAAAGAGTTATTGTCCTAGTTAAATGCTTGTGGTGGATTTGTGTCAAAGAGAGAGGCTTGAGCAAGTAAATCCTAAGGGGTGCTTCAACACCTAATACCTTAAAACCAACTGGTTTGGGAGTATTGATTGAAAGCTTATCTAAAGAGCCGCTTTGGGACATGACACTTAGAGTCAAGGCCAAGACACAAAAACTATAAGCTGCTTCAGGGTGATTATCTATAAAGAGACTTCCATAATATCATTTGAATGAAAGTCCTAAGATCTAAGACTTCCAAAATGTAAGGACTAACAAGCACTGGAATTCTTGCATAAGCACATATATTGGAGTACACCCCACTATCTCTTATTCACTTCACCCACTAAGGCATCATAAGCAATTCTTCAATACATTCCAATTAAGAGAGTTCTTTGTGCATAGTTCCTTTCTTTCTTGAGGACAAGCAAGATTTAAGTTTGGTGTTGTGATGCCAGGGCATCTTGGCTAGTTTTACTAGCCATTTCTTGTATGCTTTAGGTTGGTTTCTGATGACATGTCACCATGTCATGTTTCTCTATGCTTTTTCATTTGTTTTCAATAGGTTTTATGCACTTTCTTGATCCATAAGCAAGCCAATTGGGTAGATTTTCATGTTTCCTTTGATTTAATCAACCATGTATGAATTCATGCTATTTCATGAGGTTTTATGCTATAATTGTCACATATTATGAAAGAATGAATATCTCATGATTTTGAGCATAGCTTTGATGTGTTTGGTTGATTAATGATAGGTGAAGAAAGCTTGAAGAAAGGTTGAAGCAAGAAGGAATGGCTAGGAGTAAAGAGAGGACAATGGAATAAGTGAAAATGAACCAGGAAGCAAAAAGCTGGACCAAAAGTTAGCCTCAAACTTTTGCACAAACTTTTGGGTGAAAAGTTAGCCCCAACGTTAGCCCCTAACTTTTGGGCTAACGTTGGCACATGAAAGTTACTCCCTGGGCACCAAAAGTTTGCGCCAACGTTAGCCCCTAACTTTGTGGCTAACGTTGGCATGAGAAAAACACCCCCTGGGCACCAAAAGTTTGCGCCAAAGTTAGCCCCTAACTTTGTGGCTAACGTTGGCATGAGAAAAACACCCCCTGGGCACCAAAAGTTTGCGCCAACGTTAGCCCCTAACTTTGTGGCTAACGTTGGCATGAGAAAAACACCCCCTGGCCACCAAAAGTTTGCGCCAACGTTAGCCTCTAACTTTTGGGCTAACGTTGGCGCCACACACCACAACAGCTTGAAGGGGTATACTTCCAACAAGAATAACTTGAGCTACAGAGCTCCAAATGAGGTGATTCAAGAAGCATTGGAAAGTAGGAATCAAGAGCGTTCCAAGCATATATGGCACTGCATGGTGGACACTAAAATTGAGGGAGAAAACTGCCCCGCAATGTGCATAAACGAACATGGTGGCAACCTGCAGTGAGGCCAACTGACCTCTGCACCTTCAACGGAGTATAACTCGAGCTGTAGAGCTCCAATTGATGCGCTTCCAACGGCAATGGAAAGTAGACATTCAGGGCTTTCCAACAATGTATAATAGTATGGGGGTGGACAATACGTTTGAGCCTCCAGAACTGGCATTTTCGCCAACGTTTGAGGCAAACTTTACCTCAAACGCTGCACACCAAAGCCAGCAACCATGCCCTCTTCAAATGATCATAACTTGAGTTGTAGATGTCCAATTGAAGTGATTCCAAGTGGGTTAGAAAGCTGACATGTAGAGCTTTCCAACCATATATGATAGTCTATATTGGGCATAAAATTGGCAACATGACAAGAGGACAAAGTTGGCACCATAAATGTGCATAAGGGAGGCCAACGTTGGAGCAAAAGTTAGACCCCAAACTTTTGCCCCAACGTTGGTATCAGCAAAAGAGGGTGGCTGATGTGAAAAGTTGGAGTAAAAGTTTGCCTCAAACTTTTACTCAAACTTTTACTCAAGCTTTTGCAAATTCAAACCCGGTTCACTTCGGTTCCTCCTCAAACTCCAAGAGCAATCAACCAAGGCCTCTATCAACCCAATTCCATCAAGAGCAAGGGCCCATGATCATCACTCAAAGGCACAAGAAATAGATAAAATAGGAATTTCATTTAATTGTAATTTGTTTTTAATTTCATTTTCATTTCCATTTTGTAAAGCCTATATAAGGCATCATTTTCATATTTGTAGGAGAGGCTGGCTCAACTCGAGCATTAGGAGTAGGGTAGAATAGAAAGTCCCCTTTGATACACTTTTCTGCAATTATCATTTTCAAATTTTGAATTCAGTTTTCTGAAATCTCAGTTTCTACAAGTCTCTGCTACACTTTTCTTTCCTGCAAGTTAAATTTCCTCTAAGCTTTGATCTATTGCTCTCTTTAATTTCCAGCACCCTCTCCCCTTTACATTTCATGCAATTTACATTTCTTGCTATTTAAGTTTCTGCAATTTACATTTCTTGCTCTTTAAGCTTCTGCCCATTTACATTCTGCAACTTTAATTTCCCTGCAATTTTTACCTTCTGTTGCTCAACTTCACACAATTCACTCAATGTTAGCTTGACTAAACTAATCACCCACTAAAGTTGCTTGATCCATCAATCCCTGTGGGATCGACCTCACTCTAAGTGAGTTATTACTACTTGATGTGACCCGGTGCACTTGCCGGTTAGTTTTGGGTGTTTTGGAGAAGTTCGTTTCTTCCACGAAAATATCCCATCAAGTTTTTGGCGCCGTTGCCGGGGATTGATTTAGATCAACAACGATTAAGTGGGTGAGAAGTCTAGATTAAGCATTTTCTTTATTTTTGTTTTCTGTTTCAAAGTGAAACCAAGGTGTTTGAGTTTTTGCCTCACTAAGAAATTCTCATCTCTGATATGAGTAATTTCAATTTTCCTTAGTTGTGTGTTTTACAAAACTCAAATGGAGTTCAACTCATCTTATGATCAAATAAATTCTATGGGATATCACCCACCATCACCAATCTCTAATGATGGATGGGAATATCACCAAGAAACTTCAAATTCTGGGCTCTCCAATTCATGGAGCCATGCTTCAGAACCACAAGATGAGAAAGAAAATCATATGGGATATTTCCCTCCACCACAAAATGATTCAAGTCATTATTCCAATGGTGGCTGGGAGTATTACCAAGAAACTGCAAATTCTGAGCAGTCAACTCACATGAGAGATTGTCTAACCTCACCTCCCACTTTTACATTTGAAAATTCTTCATCACCTAAATATGCCTCAACACAAACTTCCACGAACCTAAACCCTAAACCCTAAACCTTAGAGCAAAGCAAGGAAGAGCTCGAAGAGCGTTGCCAAGTAGAGGATGAACTGGCGTGTTCATCAACAACGCCAAGGCCAAAGCAAGCAGGGAGTCACTAGTCGTTGGAACTAGAGTGTTTGATGGCAACTTCACTAACAACTCCAGCAATTTTGGCAGGCTAACCTTGCCTCCTTCAAGGATGCATAACTTGAGCTAAGAAGATTCAATTGAGATGTCCTCAGTTGCGTTGGAGAGCTGACATTCAAAGATTTCCAACGATATATAATAGTCTATAGTGTAACATGAAATGGAAGCTCAAATCAGAGTCTTCCTTAGGCCCCAAAAACAAGAAAATGAAGTTGAGATTCCAGGTAGCATGAATGAGCCACAAAGAGAGGATCGAGAGCGTTGCCAAGCAGGGAATGAACTGGCGTGTTCCCTGGCAATACCCATAACAATGCCAAGGCCAAGGAATTGGGCCATGGGAGGATCGAGCACGTTGCCAGTGGCGTGTTTGGCAAAAATGCCCCAACCAAGCCAGCCTGACCTTGCCTCCTTCAAGGATGCATAACCTGAGCTACAAAACTCCAAATGAGGTGATTCTAGTTGCATTGGAAAGTAGACATCAAGAGCTTTCTAATCATATATGGCACTACATGGTGAACACTAAATTTGAGGGAGAAACGCGGCCCAAAAGTGCATAGATAAGCATGGTATCAACCTGTAGTAAGGCCAGCTGACCTCTTCATCTTCCATGGAGTATATCTTGAGCTCTAGAGCTTTAAATGATGAAATCTCAGTGGCATTTGAAAGTAAACATCAAGAGATTCCCAACCATATATCATAATATTGGGGGCTGGATACGGGGGGAGGGGGGGGGGGAGAAAACACACAAACACTCTTCATTGGCACACTCCATTGGGAGTGGGTCTTCGGACCCCTCTCCTCATACTCTCTTCTCCCCTTTCTCTTCTCTTCTTCCTTAGTAGTAATTTAGTTTAATTTGTAATTTTCATTTATGAATTCTTGAATTTTCAATTTGTGTTTTGAATTCTCACTCTTTATTTTCATGCACTTTAATTTCATGAAATTTAGTTTTCATTTGAGAGCAATGATCACTTAATTCCCTTTGCATTTGGAAATGAGCTCTGTTTCAATTTTGATTGAATTGATGTTTATTTCTTCTTCTCTTTTTCACTCTATCTTCATACATAGATATCTATTAGAATCCTTGCAAGAGAGTTTTATTCTTCAAAGATCTTTGGATCTATTAGAATCCTATTGTGAACCTTGAGAGAGGGATCATAGGATTCAGTTCGAGCTCTCTTGGCATAATGAAGTTGATTTTGATTTAGAGTTGGTATTGTGACATGTAACCTCTCTAATATTGGGGTCTTTGGATTTATGTAGTATGAGATTAGAAATCATGTTTGTTTTTTTCTAAGAAAGAGCTTTTGTGCTTCAAAGATTCAATTACCACCGAGAGGGGGATTGAGTCTACTTGAATTTCATGTGAGCCTCGAGAGAGATCATGGAATTCAGTTTGAGGCTCTTCTCTCATAATCCTCTTCATCAACACACTCTTAGTTGGTACATGATATTAACCTCTTTGAGTTGAGGTCTTGAGGGTTGTGTGGCTTTTGGATTAGAAATTGAACTTCACCTCTTCTCATGAGCAATTAGATCAAGAAATTAGCAATTGATTATGTGAAGAGAAATTAAATCACCAAGAGATTTGGGTTTAATTACTCATAATCCGCCAAGGATCTACCTTACATGATTGAGAAGGAGTGAGACCCATTAATTCATGAGGAATCAACATCTCTAATCCCTTATGCTTTTCATCTTTACTTTTCGTCGTTTACTTTCTTGCAATTTTACTTTCTAGCTCTTTACATTCATGTCATTTACTTTCCTTGCAAGTTATTGCTTTCCTTTACTTTCATGTCATTTACATTTGTTGTTTGCTCATCACTCCAAAATGATTGTCTAACTAGAATAATCAACTAACTATTGATTGCTTAATCCTTTAATCCTCGTGGGATCGACCTCACTCTAAATGAGTTTTATTACTTGATGCGACCCAGTATACTTGCCGGTTAAACGTGAATTTCTAATTTTAGCGTATCAAGTTTTTGGTGCCATTGCTGGAGATTAATTGTGAATAGTAATCTACCGGTGGTTGATTACCTAGATTAGACACTTTTTCTTTCTCTTTCTTTTAGTCATTTTTTTATACTTTCTTCTATTGTCCCCAACTATTTGTGTTAATGCCTCACCAAGAAATCCTTACTCGTGATAATCTTTTCTTTTGGTGATTGTGTTATTAACATACAATAGTTTCTTTTGCTTAGTTTCATTCCAAATAAATTGGCATATGATTGCATTCTAAGTTTGGTGTTGCTATGCAACAAAATTTGTTTCCAATCTTTCCTGGATACTTGCATCAATTCCAAGTGAAATTGTCACACTAAGTTTGGTGTGCCACTTATCTTTCATGCAATGTATCATGCCCACCCCACTTATTTTTGCAATCAATGTCTCTGTTTCTTGTGCCTTCATTGTCATTTTTTTATTTCGCTTGCTTGAACACATGTACTACTAACTCTCCATTGTTGAAGACACTCATGACCCATCATAAACCCCATTACCACTGTTTTAATTGTTGTTTGAGGACAAGCAATCATTCTAAGTTTGGTGTGGGAGGTGGAAGAGTATGAGGAAAATGACAACAATGTAGATGAAATACAAGGTGGTAAAGTTTCTTTTCCACTTATTTGTTTCCAGCACTTTAAATTGCATGACTGTCTTCCATTTTCTTTGTATGCATGTGTAATTACTCCTTATGAATAAGCATAATTTGGTATTTGATTTGTAACATGTTGTTATGATATCATGATTATCATCTTGAATTTTACTTGCACCCAATATCTCTAAGAATTCAACAAAGAAATAATTCTTTTAAAAGGAAAATGTTGAAGGGCAAGTAAAAGATTAAGAGGAGTGGAGGTTCTGATTGTATTATTGTGTATTGAGGTTACATGTTTGTGAAAACTTGCATGGGAGCTCATAGACAGGAAATGAAGTTTATAGAAGTATTATGAAATGTCTCAAACATCTATTGATCCAAGAAGCAGTAACAAAAGAAAACAAAAGAAAAAGAAAAACAAAGGACAAGCTCAAGGCTCTGAGCATCAATTACTAGGAAGAAAAAGAAAGAAACAAGAACTCAAAGAGTTATTGTCCTAGTTAAATGCTTGTGGTGGATTTGTGTCAAAGAGAGAGGCTTGAGCAAGTAAATCCTAAGGGGTGCTTCAACACCTAATACCTTAAAACCAACTGTTTTGGGAGTATTGATTTAAAGCTTATCTAAAGAGCCGCTTTGGGACATGACACTTAGAGTCAAGGCCAAGACACAAAAACTATAAGCTGCTTCAGGGTGATTATCTATAAAGAGACTTCCATAATATCATTTGAATGAAAGTCCTAAGATCTAAGACTTCCAAAATGTAAGGACTAACAAGCACTGGAATCCTTGCATAAGAACATATATTGGAGTTCACCCCACTATCTCTTATTCACTTCACCCACTAAGGCATCATAAGCAATTCTTCAATACATTCCAATTAAGAGAGTTCTTT
This sequence comes from Arachis hypogaea, assembly GCF_003086295.3. Lineage (NCBI taxonomy): Eukaryota > Viridiplantae > Streptophyta > Magnoliopsida > Fabales > Fabaceae > Arachis > Arachis hypogaea. Next base: position 78,596,656 of record NC_092048.1, on the reverse strand, counting down.
GTGCATAGTTCCTTTCTTGCTTGAGGACAAGCAAGATTTAAGTTTGGTGTTGTGATGCCAGGGCATCTTGGCTAGTTTTACTAGCCATTTTTTGTATGCTTTAGGTTGGTTTTATGCATTTTCTTAGACAATAAGCAAGTATTTGGATGAGAATTGTATGCATGCCTTGATTCAATCAAACATTGTTAATTATGTGCATTTTCATGAGATTTATGCAAGAATTGTTTGATGTTATGAATGATACAAAATCTTGTGATTAGGCAAGGCTTTGATGCATGTGTTTGGTTGATGATAGGTGAAGCAAAGAGCCCTGAAGCTAGGAGGAAGAAGTTGAGGGCGTTGCCAACACCAAATTCAAGTTAGCAACGCCATTGAGACTTCACTCTAGGAAGAGCTCGAAGAGCATTGCCAAGAAGAGGATAAACTGGCGTGTTCATCAACAACGCCAGCAACAATGCCAGGATCTTGGAGCAGAGCAAGGAAGAGCTAGAAGAGCGTTACCAAGTAGAGGATGAACTGGCGTGTATATCAACAACACCAGTAACAATGCCAAGGCCAAAAAAAGCAGGGAGTCACTAATACGTTGGAACTAGAGTGTTTGATGGCAACTTCACCAACAACTCCAGCAATTTTGGCAGGCTGACCTTACCTCCTTCAAGGATGCATAACTTGAGCTAGGAAGATTCAATTGAGATGTCCCCAGTTACGTTGGAGAGCTGACATTCAGAGATTTCCAACGATATATAATAGTCTATAGTGTAACATGAAATGGAAGATCAAACCATAGTCATTTTTAGGCCCCAAAAACAAGAAATGAAGTTGAGATTCAAGGTGGCATGAATGAGCCACAAAGAGAGGATCGAGAGCGTTGCCAGGCAGGGAATGAATTGGCGTGTTCCCTGGAAATTCCCATAACAATTCCAAGGCCAAGGAATTGGGCCATGGGAGGATCGAGCACGTTGCCAGTGGCGTGTTTGGCAAAAACGCCCCAACCAAGGCAGCCTGACCTTGCCTCCTTCAAGGATGCATAACATGAGCTACAAAACTCCAAATGATGTGATTCTAGTTGCATTGGAAATTAGACATCAAGAGCTTTCCAACCATATATGGCACTACATGGTGAACACTAAATTTGAGGGAGAAACGTGGCCTGAAAATCCATAGATAAACATGGTATCAACCTGTAGTAAGGCCAGCTGACCTCTTCATCTTCCATGGAGTATATCTTGAGCTCTAGAGCTTTAAACGATGAAATCTCAGTGGCATTGGAAAGTAAACATCAAGAGCTTCCCAACCATATATCATAATATTGGGGGCTGGATACGGGGGGGAGAACACACACAGACACTCTTCATTGGCACACTCCATTGGGAGTGGGTCTTCGGACCCCTCTCCTCATACTCTTTTCTCCCCTTTCTCTTCTCTTCTTCCTTAGTAGTAATTTAGTTTAATTTGTAATTTTCATTTATGAATTCTTGAATTTTCAATTGGTGTTTTGAATTCTCACCCTTTATTTTCATGCACTTTAATTTCATGAAATTTAGTTTTCATTTGAGAGCAATGATCACTTAATTCCCTTTGCATTTGGGAAAGGAGCTCTGTTTCAATTTTGATTGAATTGATGTTTATTTCTCCGTCTCTTCTTCACTCTATCTTCATACTTGGATATCTATTAGAATCCTTGCAAGAGAGTTTTATTCTTCAAAGATCTTTGGATCTATTAGAATCCTATTGTGAACCTTGAGAGAGGGATCATAGGATTCAGTTTGAGCTCTCTTGGCATAATGAAGTTGATTTTGATTTAGAGTTGGTATTGTGACATGTAACCTCTCTAATATTGGGGTCTTTGGATTTATGTAGTATGAGATTAGAAATCATGTTTGTTTTTTTCTAAGAAAGAGCTTTTGTGCTTCAAAGATTCAATTACCACTGAGAGGGGGATTGAGTCTACTTGAATTTCATGTGAGCCTCGAGAGAGGGACATGGAATTCAGTTTGAGGCTCTTCTATCATAATCCTCTTCATCAACACACTCTTAGTTGGTACATGACATATAACCTCTTTGAGTTGAGGTCTTGAGGGTTGTGTGGCTTTTAGATTAGAAATTGAACTTTACCTCTTCTCATGAGCAATTAGATCAAGAGATTAGCAATTGATTATGTGATGAGAAATTAAATCACCAAGAGATTGGGGTTTAATTACTCATAATCTGCCATGGATCTACCTTACATCATTGAGAAGGAGTGAGACCCTTTAATTCATGAGGAATCAACATCTCTAATCCCTTATGCTTTCCATCTTTACTTTCCGTCATTTACTTTCTTGCAATTTTACTTTCCAGCTCTTTACATTCATGTCATTTACTTTCCTTGCAAGTTATTTCTTTCCTTTACTCTCATGTCATTTACATTTGTTGTTTGATCATCACTCCAAAATGATTGTCTAACTAGAATAATCAACTAACTATTGATTGCTTAATCCTTTAATCCTCGTGGGATCGACCTCACTCTAAGTGAGTTTTATTACTTGATGCGACCCGGTATACTTGCCGGTTAAACGTGAATTTCTAATTTTTGCGTATCAAGTTTTTGGCACCGTTGCCGGGGATTAATTGTGATTAATAATCTACCGGTGGTTGATTACCTAGATTAGACACTTTTTCTTTCTCTTTCTTTTAGTCATTTTTTTATACTTTCTTCTATTGTCCCCAACTATTTGTGTTAATGCCTCACCAAGAAATCCTTACTCGTGACAATCTTTTCTTTTGGTGATTGTGTTATTAACATACAATAGTTTCTTTTGCTTAGTTTCATTCCAAATAAATTGGCATATGATTGCATTCTAAGTTTGGTGTTGCTATGCAACAAAATTTGTTTCCAATCTTTCCTGGATACTTGCATCAATTCCAAGTGAAATTGTCACACTAAGTTTGGTGTGCCACTTATCTTTTATGCAATGTATCATGCACACCCCACTTGTTTTTGCAATCAATGTCTCTGTTTCTTGTGCCTTCATTGTCATTTTTTTATTTCGCTTGCTTGAACACATGTACTACTAACACTCCATTGTTGAAGACACTCATGACCCATCATAAACCCCATCACCACTGTTTTAATTGTTGCTTGAGGACAAGCAATCATTCTAAGTTTGGTGTGGGAGGTGGAAGAGTATGAGGAAAATGACAACAATGAAGATGAAATACAAGGTGGTAAAGTTTCTTTTCCGCTTATTTGTTTCCAGCACTTTAAATTGCATGACTGTCTTCCATTTTCTTTGTATGCATGTGTAATTACTCCTTGTGAATAAGCATAATTTGGTATTTGATTTGCAACATGTTGCTATGATATCATGATTATCATCTTGAATTTTACTTGCACCCAATATCTCTAAGAATGCAACAAAGAAATAATTCTTTTGAAAGGAAAATGTTGAAGAATTTTATAAATCTTGGGGCAAGTAAAAGATTAAGAGGAGTGGAGGTTCTGATTGTATGATTGTGTATTGAGGTTACATGTTTGTGAAAACTTGCATGGGAGCTCATAGACAGGAAATGAAGTTTAGAGAAGTATTGTGAAATGTCTCAAACATCTATTGATCCAAGAAGCAGTAACAAAAGAAAACAAAAGAAAAAGAAAAACAAAGGACAAGCTCAAGGCTCTGAGCATCAACTCCTAGGAAGAAAAAGAAAGAAACAAGAACTCAAAGAGTTATTGTCCTAGTTAAATGCTTGTGGTGGATTTGTGTCAAAGAGAGAGGCCTGAGCAAGTAAATCCTAAGGGGTGCTTCAACACCTAATACCTTAAAACCAACTGGTTTAGGAGTATTGATTGAAAGCTTATCTAAAGAGCCGCTTTGGGACATGACACTTAGGGTCAAGGCCAAGACACAAAAACTATAAGCTGCTTCAGGGTGATTATCTATAAAGAGACTTCCATAATATCATTTGAATGAAAGTCTTGGGATCTAAGACTTCCAAAATGTAAGGACTAACAAGCAATGGAATCCTTGCATAAGCACATATATTGGAGTTCACCCCACTATCTCTTATTCACTTCACCCACTAAGGCATCATAAGCAATTCTTTAATTCATTCCAATTAAGAGAGTTCTTTGTGCATAGTTCCTTTCTCGCTTGAGGACAAGCAAGATTTAAGTTTGGTGTTGTGATGCCAGGGCATCTTGGCTAGTTTTACTAGCCATTTTTTGTATGCTTTAGGTTGGTTTCAGGCATTTTCTTAGACAATAAGCAAGTATTTGGATGAGAATTGTATGAATGCCTTGATTCAATCAAACATTGTTAATTATGTGCATTTTCAAGAGATTTATGCAAGAATTGTTTGATGTTATGAATGATGCGAAATCTTGTGATTTAGCAACACTTTGATGCATGTGTTTGGTTGATGATAGGTGAAGCAAAGAGCCCTGGAGCTAGGAGGAAGAAGTTGAGGGCGTTGCTAACTCCAAATTCAAGTTAGCAACGCCATTGAGACTTAACTCTAGGAAGAGCTCGAAGAGCGTTGCCAAGCAGAGGATGAACTGGCGTGTTCATCAACAATGCCAGCAACAACGCCAAGGCCAAGGCAAGCAGAGAGTCACTAGTACGTTGGCACTAGAGTGTTTGATGGCAACTTCACCAACAACTCCAGCAATTTTGGCAGGCTGACCTTGCCTCCTTCAAGGATGCATAACTTGAGCTAGAAAGATTCAATTGAGATGTCCTTAGTTGTGTTGGAAAGCTGACATTCAGAGGTTTCCAAAGATATATAATAGTCTATAGTGTAACATGAAAAGGAAGCTCAAATCATAGTCATCCTTAGGCCCCAAAAACAAGAAAATGAAGTTGAGATTCAAGGTGGCATGAATGAGCCACAAAGAGAGGATCGAGAGCGTTGCCAGGCAGAGAATGAACTGGCGTGTTCCTTGGCAACACCCATAACAATGCCAAGGCCAAGGAATTGGGCCAGGGGAGGATCGAGCATGTTGCCAGTGGCGTGTTTGGCAAAAACGCCCCAACCAAGGCAGCCTGACCTTGCCTCCTTCAAAGATGCATAACTTGAGCTACAAAACTCCAAATGAGGTGATTTCAGTTGCATTGGAAAGCAGACGTCAAGATCTTTACAACCATATTTGGCACTACATGGTGGACACTAAATTTGAGGGAGAAACTCGGCCCGAAAGTGCATAGATAAACATGGTATCATACTGTAGTAAGGCCAGCTGACCTCTTCATCTTCCATGGAGTATATCTTGAGCTCTAGAGCTTTAAATGATGAAATCTTAGTGGTAATTTAATTTAATTTGTAATTTTCATTTATGAATTCTTGAATTTTCAATTTGTGTTTTGAATTCTCACTCTTTATTTTCATGCACTTTAATTTCATGAAATTTAGTTTTGATTTGAGAGCAATGATCACTTAATTCCCTTTGCATTTGGGAAAGGAGCTCTGTTTCAATTTTGATTGAATTGATGTTTATTTTTCTTTCTCTTCTTCACTCTATCTTTATACTTGGATATCTATTAGAATCCTTGCATGAGAGTTTTGTTCTTCAAAGATCCTTGGATATATTAGAATCCTATTGTGAACCTTGAGAGAGGGATCATAGGATTTAGTTTGAGCTCTCTTGGCATAATAAAGTTGATTTTGATTTAGAGTTGGTATTGTGACATGTAAACTCTCTAATATTGAGGTCTTTGGATTTATATAGTATGATATTAGAAATCATGTTTGTTTTTTTTCTAAGAAAGAGCTTTTGTGCTTCAAAGATTTAATTACCACCGAGAGGGGGATTGAATCTACTTGAATTTCATGTGAGCCTCGAGAGAGGGATCATGGAATTCAGTTTGAGGCTCTTCTCTCATAATCCTCTTCATCAACACACTCTTAGTTGGTACGTGACATATAACCTCTTTGAGTTGAGGTCTTGAGGGTTGTGTGGCTTTTGGATTAGAAATTGAACTTCACCTCTTCTCATGAGTAATTAGATCAAGAGATTGGCAATTGATTATGTGAAAAGAAATTAAATCACCAAGAGATTGGGGTTTAATTACTCATAATCCACCATAGATCTACCTTACATGATTGAGAAGGAGTGAGACCCATTAATTCATGGGGAATCAACATCTCTAATCCCTTATGCTTTCCGTCTTTACTTTTCGTCATTTACTTTCTTGCAATTTTACTTTCCAGCTCTTTACATTCATGTCATTTACTTTACTTGCAAGTTATTGCTTTCCTTTACTTTCATGTCATTTACATTTATTGTTTGCTCATCACTCCAAAATGATTGTCTAACTAGAATAATCAATTAACTATTGATTGCTTAATCCATTAATCCTCGTGGGATCGACCTAACTCTAAGTGAGTTTTATTACTTGATGCGACCCGGTATACTTGCTGGTTAAACGTGAATTTCTAATTTTTGCATATCAATTTTTTGGTGTCCTCTATGAAAGAAGAAGCCAAGGCAGTATCAACTGACTTTAGTCCTCAGGAACAAGTTACTGAACTCAATCAGCAACTATCTTCTATAACAAGGCAGTTAGCAGAAGTTAAGGAGATGCTACAAGAAACCAAAAATGCTAACAAGGATATTGAATCACAATTGAATCAGACAAAACAGCAGTTATCAAAACAGATAACAGAGGAGTGCCAAGCAATTCAATTAAGAAGTGGAAAAATATTAAATACCTCAACTCAAAGCAGCAGAAAGCCAAGAAAAGAACTGCTGACAGAAGATGAGCAACCTGCTACCCAAAATCCCTCTGAGGACAGTAAGACCCTAGAGAGGAATAAGTCTGGCGTTCAAACGCCAGAAAAGGGTGAAAAACTGGCGTTAAATGCCCAATCCATGTTCAGTGCTGGCATTCAAATGCCAAAGAGGGATCAGACACCTGCAAGTGCTGATAATAACTCCCTCAAGAAGGCTTCTCAACCTGCCTCTATAGGAAATAAACCTGCAGCAACTAAGGTTGAAGAATATAAAGCCAAAATGCCTTATCCTCAGAAACTCCGCCAAGCGGAACAGGATAAACAATTTGCCCACTTTGTAGACTATCTTAGGACTCTTGAAATAAAGATTCCGTTTGCAGAGGCACTTGAGCAAACACCCTCTTATGCTAAGTTCATGAAAGAGATCTTAAGTCATAAGAAGGATTGGAGAGAAACAGAAAAAGTTTTTCTCACTCAAGAATGCAGTGCAGTCATTCTAACAAGCTTACCAGAAAAGCTTAAGGATCCCGGAAGCTTTATGATACCATGCACATTAGAGGGTGCTTGTACCAAGACAGCTATATGTGATCTTGGGGCAAGCATCAACCTAATCCCTGCATCCACTATCAGAAAGCTTGAATTGACTGAAGAGGTCAAACTAACCCGGATCTGTCTTCAACTTGCTGATGGCTCCATTAAATACCCATCAGGCATAATTGAGGACATGATTGTCAAGGTTGGGCCATTTGCCTTCCCTACTGACTTTGTAGTGCTGGAAATGGAGGAGCACAAGAGTGCAACTCTCATTCTAGGAAGACCATTCCAAGCAACTGGACGAACCCTCATTGAAGAAGGACTGCTGATGCTGTTGGATTCTGATCTCCCTGCACTCAAAGTGGATTTTCTGGAGCTACAGAACTGAAAATGACACGCTTCCAATTGCGTTGGAAAGTAGACATCCAGGGCTTTCCAGCAATGTATAATAGTCCATACTTTGAACGCGTTTAGACGACGTAAAAGGGCGTTGAACGCCAGTTCTACGCTGTTGTCTGGAGTTAAACGCCAGAAACAAGTCACAAACCAGAGTTGAACGCCAGAAATACGTTACAACCTGGCGTTCAACTTCAGAAAGAGCCTCTACACGTGTAACATTCAAGCTCAGCCCAAGCACACACCAAGTGAGCCCCGGAAGTGGATTTATGCATTAATTACTTACTTCTGTATACCCTAGTAGCTAGTTTATTATAAATAGGACTTTTTACTATTGTATTAGACATCTTTGGATTATATTTTGATCCTATTGATCACGTTTTGGGGGCTGGCCATTCGGCCATGCCTGGACCTTTCACTTATGTATTTTCAACGGTAGAGTTTCTACACTCCATAGATTAAGGTGTGGAGCTCTGCTGTTCCTCAAAGATTAATGCAAGTACTACTGTTTTTCTATTCAATTCAACTTATTCCGCTTCTAAGATATTCATTCGCACTTCAACCTGAATGTGATGAACGTGACAATCATCATCATTCCTTATGAACGCGTGCCTGACAACCACTTCCGTTCTACCTTAGTTGAATGAGTATCTCTTAGATCTCTTAATCAGAATCTTCGTGGTGTAAGCTAGATTGATGGTGGCATTCATGAGAATCCGGAAAGTCTAAACCTTGTCTGTGGTATTCCGAGTAGGATTCAGGGATTGAATGACTGTGACGAGCTTCAAACTCGCAAGTACTGGGCATAGTGACAGACGCAAAAGGAGGGTGAATCCTATTCCAGTATGATCGAGAACCTCAGATGATTAGCCGTGCTGTGACAGAGCATTTGGACCATTTTCACAAGAGGATAGGATGCAGCCATTGGCAAGGGTGACACCTCCAGACGATTAGCCATGCAGTGACAACGCATCGGACCATTTTCCAGAGAGGATCAAAAGTAGCCATTGACAGCGGTGATGTCCTTACATAAAGCCAGCCATAGAAAGGAGTAAGACTGATTGGATGAAGACAGCAGGAAAGCAGAGGTTTAGAGGGACGAAAGCATCTCCATGCATTTATCTGAAATTCTCATCAAGGATTTACATAAGTATTTCTATCCCTATTTTATTATTAATATTCGAAAACTCCATAACCATTCTATATCCGCCTAACTGAGATTTAGAAGATGACCATAGCTTGCTTCATACCAACAATCTCCGTGGGATCGACCCTTACTCGCGTAAGGTTTATTACTTGGACGACCCAGTGCACTTGCTGGTTAGTTGTGCGAAGTTGTGATAAAAAGTTGAGATTACAATTGAGCGTACCATGTTGATGGCGCCATTGATGATCACAATTTCGTGCACCAGCTATGCAGCATCCAGACACATCAGAAGACTACCTGAGTGGTTATATTATTGACTCCCTGGTGAAAGAGGTCAATATGACTGAGAGTCTCGAATCAGAGCTAGAGGACATTTTTAAAGATATTCATCCTGATCTGGAGGAACCAGAGGAAATAAAAGAACCTCTGAAAACTCCTCAGGAAGAGGAGAAACCTCCTAAACCCGAGCTCAAACCACTACCACCATCCCTGAAATATGCATTTCTGGGAGAAGGTGACACTTTTCCTGTAATCATAAGCTCTGCTTTAGAGCCACAGGAAGAGAAAGCACTAATTCAGGTGCTAAGGACACACAAGACAGCTCTTGGGTGGTCCATAAGTGATCTTAAGGGCATTAGCCCAGCCAAATGCATGCACAAGATCCTATTGGAGGATGATGCTAAGCCAGTGGTTCAACCACAGAGGCGGCTAAATCCCGCCCTGAAGGAGGTGGTGCAGAAAGAGGTCACTAAGTTACTAGATGCTGGGATTATTTATCCTATTTCTGATAGCCCCTGGGTGAGCCATGTCCATGTTGTCCCTAAGAAGGGAGGTATGACAGTAGTTCATAATGAAAAAAATGAACTGGTTCCTACAAGAACAGTTACAGGGTGGCTTATATGTATTGACTACAGAAGGCTCAATACAGCCACCAGGAAGGATCACTTCCCTTTACCATTCATAGACCAGATGCTAGAAAGACTAGCAGGTCATGAATACTACTGCTTTTTGGATGGCTATTCAGGTTACAACCAAATTGCAGTAGGTCATCAGGACCAAGAGAAAACAGCATTCACATGTCCATCTGGAGTATTTGCATACAGAAGAATGCCTTTTGGTCTGTGCAATGCACCTGCAACCTTTCAGAGGTGCATGCTCTCTATCTTCTCTGATATGTTAGAGAAATTTCTGGAAGTCTTCATGGATGACTCCTCAGTATTTGGAGACTCATTTAGCTCCTGTCTTAACCATCTAGCACTTGTTCTGAAAAGATGCCAAGAGACTAACCTAATTTTAAATTGGGAAAAATGTCACTTTATGGTGACTGAAGAAATTGTCATTGGGTATAAAATTTTGAACAAGGGAATAAAGGTGGATCAAGCTAAGGTAGAGGTAATTGAAAAATTACCACCACCCACCAATGTTAAGACAATCAAAAGCTTTCTGGGGCATGCAGGATTCTATAGGAGGTTTATAAAGGATTTTTCAAAAATCGCAAAACCTCTGAGCAATCTGCTAGCTGTTGACACGCCATTTGTGTTTGACACAGAGTGTCTGCAGGCGTTTAAAACTCTGAAAGCTAAGCTGGTCACAGCACCAGTTATTTCTACACCAGACTGGACATTACCATTCAAACCAATGTGTGATGGCAGTGACCATGCCATAGGTGCAGTATTGGGACAGAGGCATAACAAGCTTCTGCATGTCATTTATTATGCTAGCCGTGTTTTAAATGATGTACAGAAAAATTACACAACCACATAAAAAGAGCTGCTTGCAGTGGTTTATGCCATTGACAAGTTTAGATCATACTTAGTAGGATCAAAAGTGATTGTGTACACTGACCATGCTGCTCTTAAATATCTACTCACAAAGCAGGATTCAAAGCCCAGGCTCATAAGATGGGTGTTGCTTCTGCAAGAGTTTGATATAGAAATAAGAGATAGAAAAGGGACAGAGAATCAAGTAGCTGATCACCTGTCCCGGATAGAACCAGTAGCAGGAGCATCCCTCCCTCCTACTGAGATCTCTGAAACCTTTTCGGATGAGCAATTATTTGCCACTCAGGAAGCTCCGTGGTTTGCAGACATTACAAACTATAAGACTCAAGGTTCTTCTTCTGTAACCATGGAGAGGAAGCATGAAAAGCTTCTATCAATACAGAGTCAAACAAAACCCCCACATTCAAACTCTAAGTTTGGTGTTGGGAGGCCACAACTAAACTCTAAGTTTGGTGTTGAGAGGCCCCAACTGCTCTGATTATCTGTGAGGCTCCATGAGAGCTCACTGTCAAGCTATTGACATTAAAGAAGTGCTTGTTGGAAGGCAACCTAATGTTATTTAATTATATCTATTTATTTTCCATTGCTATTTTATGTTTTCTTTAGGTTGATGATCATGTGAAGTCACAAAAACAACTGAAAAATCAAAAACAAGAATGAAAAACAGCATTAAAAATAGCTCACCCTTGAGGAAGAGTTTACTGGCGTTTAAACGCCAGTAAGAAGCATCAAACTGGCGTTTAACGCCAGAAAGAAGCATCAAGCTGGCGTTAAACGCCAGAAACAAGCACCAGACTGGCGTTTAACGCCAGAACAGAGCATCAAGTTGGCGTTTAACGCCAAGAAAGGGAGAAAAGCTGGCGTTTAACGCCAGAAACAAGCAGCAGTCGGGTGTTAAACGCCAGGATTGCATACTAAGGGCGTTTTTGCATGCCTCAATGGAGCAGGGATGATAAGTACTTGACCCCTCAGGATCTGTAGACCCTACAAGATCCCCATCTGCCACACCTTTCCATACACACTTCCCCCCTTGGCCGAACCCACCACACACCTCCTTCTCCTCCTTTCCTCCTTCTTTTGCTCGAAGACGAGCTAACATTTTATGTTTGGTGTGGAAAAAGCATTGCTATTTTGTTTTTCCATAACCACTAATGCCTCAAGGGATTCACTTCCTCCACAAAACTATTGGGAGCAGATTAACACCTCCCTAGGGGAATTAAGTTCCAACATGGGACAACTAAGGGTGGAGCACCAAGAGCATTCCATCCTCTTCCATGAAATTAGAGAAGATCAAAGAGCTATGAAGGAGGAGCAACAAAGGCAAGGAAGAGGCATAGAGGAGCTCAAGAGCACTATTGGTTCTTCAAAAGGAATAAAGACGCCACCCTCACTAAGGTGGACCTGTTTCTTAATCTCCTTGTCTATTTATTTTTTGTTTTCGTTCTCTATGCTTTGTTTATGTTTGTGTCTTCATTACATGATCATTAATATCTAGTGTCTATGTCTTAAAGCTATGAATGTCCTATGAATCCATCACCTTTCTTAAATGAAAAATGTTTTAATTACAAAAGAACAAGAAGTACATGATTTCGAATTCATCCTTGAAACTAGTTTAATTATTTTGATGTGGTGACAATACTTTTTGTTTTCTGAATGAATGCTTGAACAGTGCATATGTCTTTTGAATTTGTTGTTTATGAATGTTAAAACTTTTGGCTCTTGAAAGAATGATGGAAAAGGAGAAATGTTATTGATAATCTGAAAAATCATAAAATTGATTCTTGAAGCAAGAAAAAGCAGTGAATGACAAAGCTTGCGGAAAAAAAATAATAAAAAAAAGAGAAAGAAAAAGGAAAAGCAAGCAGAAAAAGCCAATAGCTCTTTAAACTAAAAGGCAAGAGCAAAAAGCCAGTAACCCTTTAAACCAAAAGGCAAGGGTAATAAAAAAGGATCCAAGGCTTTGAGCATTAATGGATAGGAGGGCCCAAAGGAATAAAATCCTGGCCTAAGCGGCTAAACCAAGTTGTCCCTAATCATGTGCTTGTGGCGTGAAGGTGTCAAGGCAAAAGCTTGAGACTAAGCAGTTAAAGTCGTGATCTAAAGCAAAAAGAGTGTGCTTAAGAACCCTAGACACCTCTAATTGGGGACTTTAGCAAAGCTGAGTCACAATCTGAAAAGGTTCACCCAGTTACGTGTCTGTGGCATTTATGTATCCGGTGGTAATACTGGAAAACAAATTGCTTAGGGCCACGGCCAAGATTCATAAAGTAGCTGTGTTCAAAAATCAACATACTGAACTAGGAGAATCAATAACACTATCTAAATTCTGAGTTCCTATAGATGCCAATCATTTTAAACTTCAAAGGATAAAGTGAGATGCCAAAACTGTTCAGAGGCAAAAAGCTACTAGTCCCGCTCATCTAGTTGGAGCTAAGTTTCATTGATACTTTGGAATTTATACTATATTCTCTTCTTTTTATCCTAATTGATTTTCAGTTGCTTGGGGACAAGCAACAATTTACGTTTGGTATTGTGATGAGCGGATAATTTATACGCTTTTTGGCATTGTTTTCTAGTAGTTTTTAGTATAATTTAGTTAGTTTTTACTATGTTTTTATTAGTTTTTATGCAAAAATTACATTTCTAGACTTTACTATGAGTTTGTGTATTTTTCTGTGATTTCAGGTATTTTCTGGCTGAAATTGAGGGACCTGAGCAAAAATCTGATTCAGAGGCTGAAAAAGGACTGCAGATGCTGTTGGATTCTGACCTCCCTGCACTCGAAATGGATTTTCTCGAGCTACAGAAACCCAATTGGTGCGCTCTCAATTGCGTTGGATAGTAGACATCTAGGGCTTTCCAGCAATATATAATAGTCTATACTTTGCCCAAGTTTTGACGATGCAAATTGGCGTTTAACGCCAAGTCTTTACCCTATTCTAGCGTTAAATGCCAGAAACAGGCTGCAAACCAGAGTTAAACGCCAGAAATAGGCTTCAACCTAGTGTTTAACTCCAAGAGAAGTCACTACACGTGTAAAGCTCAATGCTCAGCCCAAGCACACACCAAGTGGGCCCTGGAAGTGGATTTCTGCACTATCTACACTTAGTTACTTATTTTCTGTAACCCTAGCTACTAGTTTAGTATAAAAATAACTTTTAGAGACTTACTATGTACCTGATAATATTTTACACATTTCACATTGTATTTCTGATGGCATGAGTCTCTAAATCCCATGACTGGGGGTGAGGAGCTCTGCTATGTTTCGATGAATTAATGCAATTACTACTGTTTTTTCATTCAATCACGCTTATTTCTATTCTAAGATATTCACTCGCACTTCACCCTGATGAATGTGATGATCCGTGACACTCATCATCATTCTCACCTATGAACGTCTGCCTGACAACCACCTCCGTTCTATCTGCACTAGCTTGAGTGTGTATCTCTTAGCCTCTTGGTTCATGATCTGAGTCTTCGTGGTATAGGCTAGAATTATTGACGGCCATTCCTGAGATCCAGAAAGTCTAAACCTTGTCTGTGGTATTCCAAGTAGGATCTGGGAAGGGATGACTGTGATGTGCTTCAAACTCGTGAGTGTTGAGCGTAGTGACAGATGCAAAAGAATCAATGGATTCTATTCCAACATGAGTGAGAACCGACAGATGATTAGTCGTGCGGTGATAGCGCATTTGGACCATTTTCACTGAGAGGATGGATGGTAGCCATTAACAATGGTGATCCACCAACATACAGCTTGCCAAGGAAGGAAACCTGCGTGCGTGAAGAAGAAGACAGTAGGAAAGCAGAGATTCAGAAGACAGAGCATCTCCAAAACCTCAATCTGTTCTCCATTACTGCATAACAAGTATCATTTATTTTATGCTATTTACTCTTCATAAATATAATCACTCTTATCATTGATTTCCTGACTAAGAATTACAAAATAACCATAGCTTGCTTCAAGCCGACAATCTCCGTGGGATCGACCCTTACTCACGTAAGGTATTACTTGGACGACCCAGTGTACTTACTGGTTAGTTGTGCGGAATTACAAAAGTGTGATTGTAATTTCGTGCACTATGTGCCACGCTATTTCAACTTTCCAGAAGTTAAGAAGAAGAGGAAGATGGCCTGGGCGTGCCACTTGGGCTCGAAGGCGTGACACGCCAGGCTATCCAGGGCGTTAAAAAGGCCTGGGCGTGCCACTTGGGCTCGAAGGCGTGGCACGCCAGGCTAACACAAGTGATCAAAAGACCCTGGGCATGCCACTTGGGCTCGAAAGCATGGCACGCCAGGGATGCTAATGAAGGAGGGCGTGCCACTTGAGAATTGGGCGTGGCACGCCAAGCCAGAATCAGAGTAAGGCGTGGCACGCCACTGAAGTGCTAACCACACGCCAGCTGTGAGATCACGTTTATTGAGTTTCTTTTCCCTCTAAAATGTAATTTTATTTTCACTTTTGTATTTTCTTTATTTTCTAGTGCTAGAAGTAGTATAAATACCCCCTAAAAGTACCGAAAAAGGGGGTTAAGCAGTTGAGCTATTAGTTGAAGCATAGTTAGATTCACTTTTTCCATCTCTTACTTTTCCTTGAGCTATGAGTAGCTAAATTCCCTCTCATTGAGAGAGAGAGCTCTGTTGTACTTGATGGATTAATGATAGTGAATTTCTTCTTCTCTTCATCTTTTCTTTGATTTTCTAGAAGGAATTTCGTTCTTCATGCTACTGTTCAATCACCTTGGAAAAGGGGTTGAATGCAAAATGGGTTTCATGGGAACCTGATAAACCCATATTTTATGATATATTTTGTTCTTAGTTTGAGTGATTTATTCAACCCTTTACCCACTTATTCATATTAATTGTATGGTTTTACTTTCCCTTCCTTATTATGTGATGTATGTGAAAAACATGATTCCTATGCTTTTAAATTAATTATTTTAATTACCTTTATCTCCATTCGATGCTGTGATTAGTGTGTTGAGTAGTTTCAGATCTTCTAAGGCAGGAATGACTTAAAGGATGGAAAAGGAAACATACAAAAATGGAAGGAAAGCGCAAAACGGAGTTTCTGAAGAAACTGGCATCCACGCGATCACATGGGCGACGCGGACGCATGCCAAGCGCGAATCAACAGCGACGCGGCCGCATGACTGATGCGACCGCACGCCTCAAGCAGAACACATATGACGCGGCTGCATGACTGATGCGACCGCGTGAAAAGAAAAGCTCCGAATGACGCGACCGCGTGACCCACGCGGACGCGTGATAGAGGCCACGCACCAGAAATTGCAGAAAACGCTCATAGCGAATTCTGAAGCCCTTTTTGGCCCAGATCCAAGTCCAGAAGGCATAGACCAGGGGTTATGAAGTGAGGGAATGCATCCATTCAGGAGCTCGCCAATTTTTACTTTCCATGAATTAGATTTAGTTTGGAGAGAGGTTTTCTCCTCTATCTTTAGGATTAGGATCTAGAATTAGGATTTTTATTCACTTTCAGGATTATCTCTTTTGATCAGGTTTAATATTCCTTTTATTTACTTTTGCAAGTCACTTTATGAATCCTTTCATGTTACAGATCACTCTTTTATTAATGTTATTTGAGGTATTTCAGTTTAATATTGATTTCTTTTATTTATGCTATTGTTGCTTTTACTCTGAAGACATTTTTATTCCAGTAGATTTACTTTCCCCCTTTTGATTTTGGTTAAGAAATCAGTAACTCAGGAGTTGTCAAACTCAAAAATGATTGATAATTGTTATCTTGTTAATTGAATTGAACTTCAATAATCCCAATCTTTTCTTAGGAAATAAATAGGATCCGAAGATCAAACCAATTAATCCATTGACTTTCCTTTATATTAGTAAAGGCTAACGAAGTGGAATTACGATTCAATTATTATCATCATTGATAAGGATAGCCAGGATAGGACCTCTAATTTCTCATACCTTGCCAAAAGTTTGCTTTACAGTTATTTATTTATTTTAATTGCCATTTAATTTACTTGTCATTAAATTACTCATTCCCCATTCTTGAAACCCCAAATTTACAATCTCCATAACCAATAATAAGAACATACTTCCCTGCAGTTCCTTGAGAAGACGACCCGAGGTTAAATACTCGGTTATCAATTTTAAGGGGTTTGTTACTTGTGACAACCAAAACGTTTGTAAGAAAGGTTGATTGCTTGGTTTAGTAACTATACTTGCAACGAGTATTTACCATAACCTCTAAACCATCAATCTTCCGTTCATCAAAATGGCGCCGTTTCCAGGGAGCTGCTAACGTGTGCCTTATTATTGGTTATTGTAAATATTTTTCTTTTACTTGTTTATTTATTTCTGTTTTTCCTTTTTAATTTTATTTGCTACTATGGACTCTCACCCCTCTTGCTTTGAGTTTGGCTCTAACTTTGTTGAAGGAAACAGAAGTTATAGCAGGAATATGCATCAAGGTCAAACCAATCAAGGATGGATAGAGCCAAGAGGATCTAATCAATCCTTTAGGCAACAACACCCTCCAAGATATAATGGACAACGACCATTCTACAATGCATACCCAGCTGATAGATATGGTGGACAACCTTGTAACTACCAACAAGTCCCACCTCGTGCCTATAGACCATCCTCTCAACATAACCTCGAACCACCACACTCAGAAGCTTCTCTTCACCATTCGCCACCACGTGATCCCTATTTACCCCAATTCCAATCCAATCACTCCCAAGCACCACCACTTTCCTATGTTTTATGTCCAAATCCATCACCCCGAGAATCAGAGGTTCGCCTCAAGGCAACAGTAAATAAACTTCAAATAACCATTCGACAACTGGAGCAAGCAGTAATTCAATTAGCTTCTAGACGCGCGAACATTCAAGGACCAACCACAGCCCCATGTGGACAATCTAACAAAATGCGTAGCATGAAGGAGACACTAGAAACTCTAGTGGACAAGACAGAGCATGAATTCGTACTAGAACAAGTAGAAGAAGCTGTCATTGTACAAGAAGAAGAGTTGGTTGAAGATCTAGGAGACGCTGAACCTCCATGGGAATCCAGAGTTGAGGAGAACTCCGTCAAGGACGTTACAGTTGATGCTAAGGAGGATATTTCACAATCCCCAAGGCAAGTCGTTTATGAAGAACTAGACGGAATAACCCAGGACACAAATTCCCTTGATGATGATAGTCACAAGTCTAGCTCTCTTAGTAATGAACTTGCATCTGCAAGTAAATTCTCTGAGATCGAAGAATCTTCCCCAAATGAATACGAAGATGATGCAGAGGTAGATTTCTCTCAACCTCCAATCTATGACTCAAGTGATGAGGAAGACATAGAAGACTTTGACCAGGATACAGATGCATTTGAAGAATCTTGCGAAGAAGTGGAGGAATTCACAGAAGAGCACAAGGGAGTAGAACTTACAGAACCACCAGAAACACCTACCCCAAGGCCATTACCGCCCAATACAAGCTTCAAGTGGGTACAATCCTTAACCTTTAACTTTACTTTTTCACTTGAATATGGTTTGCTTGAAACAGATGGCCAGCTTAGAGCTTTCTGTGGCTTTAAGAATAAGAGGGAAATGGCTCGTGCTCAGAGATGGTGTACAAGGTTCAATAAGGTTCCACGCTTCAACTTGAAGTGCACGGATTGGTATCATGTTCAATCGAATGGATCTCGGAAAACGTTTGGTCACTATGGTGAGAATCTACTTTCTAAACCGCCCGGATGAAAAAATATAGATCAAGACAGAGGCGAATTTAAAAACAAGGCTTGGGATCATGGATTCTATTATGACATTCGTCACCCCGGGAGCCTGAGACTCTGTTTGAAGCTGCTCAGAAGCTTTACATGCCTAGTTTGGGACCCAAGAGGCTATTGGCATTCCAAGGATTGGTGGAGATTTCTGGATGAATTTAAGCATAAGCCGCCATAGCAGGAAGCTCTTCCAATGTCCAACTTAAGGACTTTAACTAAAAGTGCTAGGTGGGAGACAACCCACCATGGTATGATCGTTCCTTTTGTAATTTTAATTTTATTTAGTTTTGTTTGTTTTTGAATTTTATTTTAGTTTATTGAACCTGGAATCATGCGTAGCATTCACATTAAGCACTGCATTCTGCATATTACATTCCGCATTCTGCATAAAAAAAAAGAAGGTGCGTGATGCGACCGCATCATCCATGCGATCACGTCAATGGCGAAATACACTTCCCACGCGACCGCGTCCTCCACGCGGCCGTGTGACCTGGAAATCGGCGTAAGGATCCAACATCCAGAAAGTCGGCCTGGAATTGTGCGGCCATTGTGCGGCCATTGTGCATCTAGCACAAAATGGCCCATGCGATCGCATGCCCCATGCGATCGCGTCACTTGCACACAATCAATCCCATGTGACCGCGTGAGCAACGCGATTGCGTCACAAGGATTGCACTAATCACAAAAGGAGACAGAGAGTTGGGCTGGAACGACGCTGGATTCGTGCGTTTAGCACAAATTCCAGTGACGCAATCGCATGCTCCAAGCGATCGCGTCCTACCCCTTTAATCCCTTCCATGCGACCGCGCAACCCACGCGATCGCGTCACCTCCCCCCCATTTCGTACCAGCCACGCGACCGCGTGCCCCACGCGACCACGTGGATTCAAATTTATAACCCCCCAAGTCACGCGAAACCCTATTATCGCGCCCCCCTGAACCCCCTCCCCTCCCTTCTCTCTTCTCCAATCCAACCACCACCGCCACCCCCAGACGCCGCCACCATCTTCCCCCCTTCCTTCCTCCCCTTCTTTCTCCTTCTTTCTTCCTCTTTCCCCCCTCTCCGCCACTGCTCCTCCGCGCACCACCAACCACCGGCGCCGCCCGTCCCAGCCGCGTTGGAAAAGGAAACATGAAATCATGCTAGAAATCCCTTCTCACACTTGAGTAGGATCTTGGTTTTGATGTTTGGATATGGTGACATAAAATCCTCCCTCTACTTGGACCTATGATGATGTGTGGTATAATTAGGGACCAAGCATATCTTTCTTCATGAGCAATTAGACCAAGGAATTGGCTATTGATCAAGATCTGAGAGATTGAGTCACCAAGGGATTGGGGCTCAATCAATCATGATTGCCAAGAGGTCAATGAGTTGCATGATTGAAGAGGATATGAGCTGGATTTAATCCAAAGAGACAACATCTCCTGATCTCAATGAATTCCCCTATTCTTGTCTTCCACTTTCTTTATAGCTTTCTTTACATTCTGCAATTCCCCATTCCCATTTACAATTAAGTCATTTAAGTTTCTACTCTTTACCTTCTTACCATTTCCAATTCTGCCATTTACTGCTTTTCTTTACTTTTAAGTCATTTATATTTCTGCACATTTACAATTCAGCAATTACAATCTATTCTGCTTAGCTTGGCTAATTCACCAATTGATTAAAATTGCTCAAATTTACCAATCTCTGTGGATACGATCCCAGTCCACTATGGGTTATTATTTGACGATAATTTTGGTGCGCTTGCCAAAAGAACGGATTCACCATTTTTATATGGGGAGTGAATTCGGCTCATCAGGTGTTATTGTGAAAGGATCTGCTTGGATGAGTAAGTTCTTAAGAGTGCTTTATCACTTGATAACTTGGGTTAATTAACCCAGGATTATCAACTAAAAGTCCACTTTCAAGAGCCACCTTGTCACAAATCATTTAGCAACCTAAAGAGGTGTTGGACACCAAGGTCTAAGAAATGAATAACAAACCATGTGCCTGTGGTGTGTATGTGCTGAGGAGAGACTTGGGTGATTAAGTCCTTAGGGGTGTTTCAACACCTAGCATCTTGAACCAACTGGTTCGGGAGTGTTGGCTGAAAGCCTATCCTAAAGAGTTGCCTTAACACAGAACACTTAGCTACAGAAAGTAACAAGCTCTAAAGAAGCAAAGAAAACAAAAACAGAGCTAAGTTAAGGATCAAGAATAAGAGTCTCATAGAAGGCCATTGACGTTAGGATTTTTGCCAGTAAAAAATTTCATAAAAACAGTCGTGTTGTAGATATAGTCTCTAAACCGACAGAAATCCCTTCGTACAAACGTTTTGGTTGTCACAAGTAACAAACCCCTTTTTAAAATTGATAACCGAGTATTTAAACCTCGGGTCGTCTTCTCAAGGAATTGCAGGGAGGTGTTCTTATTATTGATTATCAAAAAGTGTGTTTTTGGGGAATGTTGAGTTTGGGCAATGGCCACAGATATATTTAAATGACAAGTAAAATAAATAAATAACTGTAAACTAAACTCTTGGTAAGTTAAGAGAAATTGGAAGTCCAGACCAAGTTATCCTTATCAATGATAATGAAAATTGAATCTTAATTCCACTTAGTCAACCTTTACTAAAGTAAAGGAAAGTCAAGGGATTAATTAGTTTGATCTTCGAATCCTATTTATTTCCTAAGAAAAGATTGGGATTATTGAAGTTCAATTCAATTGGCAAGATAATAACTAACAATTATGCTGTTGAATTGGATAACTCCTGAGTTACTGATTTCTTAACCAAAACCAAAAGGGGAAAAGTAAATCTACTGGAATAAAAATGTCTTCAGATGGGAAGCAGTAATCATGTAAATAAAAGAAAGCAATCATGAATTGAAATACCTCAAATAACATTAATTAAGAAAATTATATGTAACATGGAAGAGTTCATAAATTAAATAAAAATAAAGAACCTGGATTGAGAGTCACTCCTAAAACTAAGAGAAGTCCTAATTCCTAATCCTAAGAGAGAGGAGAGAACCTCTCTCTCTAAAAACTACATCTAAAACATGAAAAGTGAATTGTAAGAGCTTGTTTATGAATGGATGTATTCCCCCACTTTATAGCCTCTAATCTGTGTTTTCTGGGCCGCAAACTGGGTCAGAAACAGCCCAGAAATCGCTGGAGAAGAATTCAAAAATGCTGATTTCGGTCACTGCAACGCGGCCGCATGGATCACGCAGTCGCGTCACTTATCGTTAGGGCAACTATGGCATATTATATATCAAATTGAAGCCCTGGACGTTAGCTTTCCAACGCAACTGAAACCGCATCGATTGGATATCTGTAGCTAAAGTTATAGCCGTTTGAGTGCGAAGAGGTCAGGCTGAACAGCTTAGCAATTTCTCCAACTTCTTGTATTCCTTCCACTTTTGCATGCTTCCTTTCCATCCTCTGAGCCATTCCTGCCCTGTAATCTCTGAAATCACTTAACACACATATCAAGGCATCTAATGGTGATAAGAAAGGATTAATATTAGCAAAGATAAGTCCAAAGAAACATGTTTTCAATTAAAGCACATAATTAAGAAGGCAAATTTAAAACCATGGAAATAGTATGAATAAGTGGGTAAAGAGTAGATAAAAACCACTCAATTGAGCACAAGATAAACCATAAAATAGTGGTTTATCAACCTCCCCACACTTAAACACTAGCATATCCTCATGCTAAGCTCAAGAGAAGCTATAAAGGTGAAGAGGAGTAGTAGAATGTATGAAATGCAACCTATCTATATGAATGCAACTACATGCAAAATGTTTCTACCTACTTGGTTAAGAGTAAATAAGTTCTCCAAGACAAACATAAACTAGATTTCACTAATTCAAATATACAATAAAAAGCAAATAAACTTGTAAGAAGATAGCTCATGAAAGCAGGGAACATAGAATTAAGCACTGAACCCTTACTGGTAGTGTATATCACTCTAGTCTCTCAAGTGTATAGGGTAATTCACTCTAGTCTTCTCTAATCATGCTTTCTAAAACTTTATTCTTCATCTAACTAATCAACAAAATTTAGTATACCAATGCAAACATCATGAGGTCTTTTCAAGGTTGTAATGGGGCTAAGGTAAGGGTAAGGATATATATAGATATAAGGCTAAGTGAGCTAACAAATTGAATCCTTGACTAGTCTAAGATCTCACCTAACATATACATACTTTATACAATTTTAAAATACTTTACCTAACTACCCAAATTTTTCCCACTTTTATTACATGCTCATGTATCAAACTTATTTTTGAATATATATATATATATATATATATATATATATATATATATATTTTCAATGCACATGGTAATTTAATTATTTTGATTTCGCATGACCATGCTTCCCAAATTTTCAAATAACTTATTCAATTTAATTCCCTACTTTTTCATATCATCCCATGTTCCCATAAAATTTCCCACACTTAAATTTTACATAATATCTATCTTAAGCTAACCAAGGATTCAACTTGGGATTCTTATTTTGTTTTTCTGCTTAAGGCTCGTAATGTGGTTATAAAACACAAGGGATTTAAAAGCTCAAGGGGGCTAACAAGGGTGATGTAAAAGGTAGGCTAATTTTGGGATAAGTGAGCTAAAATCAAACAATGGCCTCAATCATATGCAAGCATGTAAATACACTAAATATTGGGCATATAGAATGGAACAAAAAATAGATTACAATCATAGAGAAGGAAACACATAGGAATAAAATATTTATGGTTAAATAATGTAACCATATAAATAAGCTCAAATCTCACAGGTTGTGTGTTCTTTGGCTCAAAAACCATTTTCCAAATACAACTTCAAACAAGTTTTAACAAAAAATTTTCAAATTAAATTAGTGAAATTTCTCTCTAAAAAATAGGGTCTCAAAAGAAATTTATTACTTTAACCAAGTAGTAACTAAATGCATAAAATAAAATAAACATGCAAATGCAACAACTAATTTAACAAAGAAAATTTAAACATTGGTGTTGAAACAGAAAGGTACTAACCCATGGAGATCGGTATCGACCTCCCCACACTTAAAGATTGCACCGTCCTCGGTGCATGCTGAGATTTGCAGGTGGACGGGTTGTTTCAACTGTTGCTTTTCTCTAAGGATTGTGCAGATGGACTTGTCTGTCTCCCCATGTACGTCTTCCGCTTCCCTTCTGGGTGGCCATCCTGAAAGAAAAAGGGAAGAAGAGTAACCCAGAAATAGAGATAAGAAAATAAAAGAAGTATCGGTGGGTTAATGCCAAATGATAAGGATCTCATTTACATGGAAGCTTCAACATGTAAGTGAGAAAACAATAGAAGCCATGGCATGCTAGTGGTATAAAATTTGTATAGGGGATGAGTGTGGGTAATGGAAGTATCAATACAAGCTCATGTCAATGCAAATGGAGTGCAAGTATCATAAAAGATTGGCATTGGAAGATAATTAATATCATCCCACAGTGTAAAACAAGTTACCAAAATAAATTCAAAAAAAGATGCAACAGTTGAATAAAAATTTTTTTAACACCAATAGAAAAATAAAAAAAATTCAGAAAAGAAAAAAAAATATGCACAAAATTAAAATGCAATGAATGAATATATGTAAATAAATTAAGTAAAATAAAATAGAGGTGAGAGAAAATAAGAAAGGAAGAAAAAGGAAGTAAGAAAAGATAAGAATAAGGATTCAGAGAAGAAAAGATAATAAAATTGGCACTAATCTGGATAGGTTGTGCGACGCTGGCGTCGCGGTCGCGTGTGTGACGCGGTCGCGTAGTGCGCAATAAGGTTAGGTGACGCGGACGCGTGGGGCACGCGATTGCGTGACTCGATTTGTGCTAGTGGTGCGAGTGCAGCCTCACGGTCGCACAACTCTCTGTTCGAAACTTGGTATTGCCAAAATCCAGGGTGACGCGGTCGCGTGGCGACGCGATCGCGCGGGTGGCCTTATTTCCAATATGACGCGGATGGGTGGGTGATGCGTCCGCGTGGCAGGGCTTGGGCTTCCAGCACGAGTCCAGCCCAACTCCAGCACAACTTTCGGCCATGCACCCCTTTTACGTCGATTTTCAAGTCACGCGGCTGCGTGGGTGACGCGGTCGCGTGGGAGGCCATTATTCCCATATGACGCGGTCGCGTCAGCAACGCGGTCACGTGGGGTGATTTGTGCCATTGGCACGCCCTCAGCGCTGCTCCTGTGAAACTCTCTGTTCATATTAATATTGTCTCCCATCTCCTTACGACGCGGACGCGTCGCTGATACGGTCGCGTCGCGTGCTCGCTTTTTTTTTTATATCTGAAAAGATGCAGAATGCAGTGTTAATATGAATGTGATGCAAAACTCCAGGTTCAATAAAATAAAATAAAACTTGAAAACAAATAAAACTAAATAAAAATGAAAAATGAACGATCATACCATGGTGGGTTGTCTCCCACCTTGCACTTTTAGTTAGAGTCCTTAAGTTGGACATTTGATGAGCTTCCTGTTATGGTGGCTTATGCTTGTATTCATCCAGGAATCTCCACCAATGTTTGTATCTCCAGTAACCTCCGGGGTCCCAAACTAGGCGCAGAAAGCCTTCAAGTAAGTTAAAGCAAGTGACTAGGCCCTAAGAGTGGTGATTGATAGAATGGATTCCGGGGTCCCAGACCTTGCCTTTGCACCCGTCTTTTGGTTGAGCAATATTGTTCCATCCGGGTGGCAAGCAGTCTGAATTCTCACGTAAGCGGCCAAACAACTTCCTAGACCCATTCAGTTGAGCTTTATACCAACCTTTGCGTTTAAACTTAAAGCTTCCAACCATAATGAACCTTGCAGGACAATTCTTACCACTGGCCATCTTCCTCTTACTCTTAATGCCACAAAGAGCTCTAAGTTGACCATCCGTCTCCAGTAGCCCATATTCAAGTGGGATTAGAAAGCTAAGGGATATGAATTTTACCCACTTGAATGTTGTGAAGGATGATGGCAACTTAGGGGGAGGTGTTTTTAATGAAATTGCAAGCTCCACTCCCTTGTGCTCTTCTCTGATAATTACTACCTCTTTGCAAGCTTCTTCAATTTCAACCTCTTCCTCTTGGTAGCTTTCTTCCAATTCAATATACTCTTCATTGCTTTCCAAGGGCATGGGAGGTCATGCTTCTTCTTCTTGAATCTCCATCTCTTGATCAACCTCTTCCAAGTCTTCAACTGTGATATGCCTTGGAGGTTGTACACCCTCCTCAACATCAATTGCAACCGTCTTGGAAGGAGACTCTATGTTTTGACTTTCCCATGGAGGTTCAGCATCTCCTAAGTCTTCAACCGATTCTTCTTCTTCAATAATTCTGGCTTCCTCTACTTGTTCCAGTATAAAGTCATGCTCCGTACTGTTCACTGGAGTTTCTAGTATCTCCTTCATACTACGTTCTTCATTAGATTGTCCACATGAAGCCATGGGGGTTCCTTGAGTGTCCGAACATCGGGAAGCTAGTTGACTCATTATTACTTGCCCCAATTGATGAATGGTTGCCTGACATCGATCCACTATTTCCTTGAGACGATCCTTTGCCTCTTGATGCACTCGGCTTTCATAAATAGGATCATAGTGCTCTTGGATTGATGGATATGGAGATGGTGAATATTGAAGTGGTGGTTCTTGTGAGTAATTGGGTTTGAATTGGGGTGGTTCTATATATGGTTCATATGGCTCATAAGGTGGTTGGTATGGTGGTTGAGGGTTAGGGTTATATGGAGGTGAATGGCGGAAAGGGACTTGTGAGTTTGGTGGTCTAAAGTTATGTTGAGGAGAGGATTCATAGGCATATGGTGGTGGTTGTTGATAATCAAAAGAGTGCTCACCATAGCCATTGCCTTGATATGCATCACAGAATGGTTGTTGATAGTCCATTGGAGGTGGTTGTTGCCATGAGGGTTGATTAAATCCTTGTGGCTCCTCCCATCTTTGATTGTTCCAACCTTGATGCCTGTTCTCATTGTAATTTCTTCTTCCTGCAACATTATTGTAACCAGACTCATAGCCAAAGGGGTGAGAGTTCATAGTAGCAAATAAAAAAATAAAAAATTTTTAAATTAAAAGGTTATTTAAATTTTGAAAATTAAATTTTGAAATTTTGAATTTTAAATTTTTTGAATTTTGAATTTTTGAAATTTGAAATTTGAAAATTTTTAAATTTGAATTTTGAAATTTGATTTTTGAAATAAGATAAGATAAAATAAACATTTTAAAATAAAAACCAATAACCTCTTAACTTAAGAAAAAGCAAAAATAAAAACAAATAAACAAGCAAAAATAAAATATTTACAATAACCAATAATAAGGCACACGTTTGCAATTCTCCGGCAACGGCGCCATTTTGACGTTGGGATTTTTGCCAGTAAAGAATTTCATAAAAACAGTCGTGTTATAGATATAGTCTCTAAACCGACAGAAATCCCTTCGTACAAATGTTTTGGTTGTCACAAGTAACAAACCCCTTTTTAAAATTGATAACCGAGTATTTAAACCTCGGGTCATCTTCTAAAGGAATTGCAGGGAGGTGTTCTTATTATTGATTATGAAAAAGTGTGTTTTTGGGGAATGTTGAGTTTGGGCAATGGGCACAGATATATTTAAATGACAAGTAAAATAAATAAATAACTGTAAACTAAACTCTTGGCAAAGTAAGAGAAATTGGAAGTCCAGACCAAGTTATCCTTATCAATGATAATGAAAATTGAATCTTAATTCCACTTAGTCAACCTTTACTAAAGTAAAGGAAAGTCAAGGGATTAATTAGTTTGATCTTCGAATGCTATTTATTTCCTAAGAAAAGATTGGGATTATTGAAGTTCAATTCAATTGGCAAGATAACAATTAACAATTATGCTGTTGAATTGGATAACTCCTGAGTTACTGATTTCTTAACCAAAACCAAAAGGGAAAAAGTAAATCTACTGGAATAAAAATGTCTTCAGATGGGAAGCAGTAATCATCTAAATAAAAGAAAGCAATCATGAATTGAAATACCTCAAATAACATTAATTAAAAAAATTATATGTAACATGGAAGAGTTCATAAATTAAATAAAAATAAAGAACCTGGGATTGAGAGTCACTCCTAAAACTAAGAGAAGTCCTAAATCCTAATCCTAAGAGAGGGGAGAGAACCTCTCTCTCTAAAAACTACATCTAAAACATGAAAAGTGAATTGTGAGAGCTTGTTTATGAATGGATGTATTCCCCCACTTTATAGCCTCTAATCTGTGTTTTCTGGGCCGCAAACTGGGTCAGAAACAGCCCAGAAATCGCTGGAGAAGAATTCAAACACGCTGATTTCCGTCACTGCGATGCGGCCGCATGGATCACACAGTCGCCTCATCTAGCGTCAGGGCAACTATGGCATATTAAATATCAAATCGAAGCCCCGGACGTTAGCTTTCCAACGCAACTGGAACCGTGTCGTTTGGACCTCTGTAGCTAAAGTTATAGCCGTTTGAGTGTGAAGAGGTCAGGATGGACAGCTTAGCAATTTCTCCAACTTCTTGTATTCCTTCCACTTTTGCATGCTTTCTTTACATCATCCTCTGAGCCATTCCTGCCCTATAATCTTTGAAATTACTTAACACACATATCAAGGCATCTAATGGTGATAAGAGAGGATTAATATTAGCAAAGATAAGTCCAAAGAAACATGTTTTCAATTAAAGCACATAATTAGGAAGGCAAATGTAAAACCATGCAAATAGTATGAATAAGTGGGTAAAGAGTAGATAAAAACCACTCAATTGAGTACAAGATAAACCATAAAATAGTGGTTTATCAGCCATAGAGTGAGAATTCAAGAGCATATGATAGCCTAGAAACCAACAAGAACATGAACCTCAGTTGCCATGCATGAAACTCTATGAACCAAGGATTTGAATTCTCTGAATAAGGACTTGTATCTCTTGTATTTTCATTTCATTCTTCTTATGTTCTATCACTTGCTTGAGGACAAGCAAGATTTAAGTTTAGTATTGTGATGCCAGGGCATCTTGGCTAGTTTTACAAGCCATTTTTAGTTTATTTTAGGGTAGTTTCTTGCATTTTTCTAGGAAATAAGCAAGTATTTGGTTGAATATGAATTCATACCTTGATTCAGGCAAACATTGTAAATTCTAGACAATCTCATGTGAATAATGCAAGGATTGAATGATAAAATGGATGATGCATCATCTCATGATTTAGAGCAAGACTTTGATGCAATTTTTTTGGTTGATGATAGGTGTGGAGAAGCAGAGGAAGGGTGAGAAAGAAGCAGAGAAGACAATATTGGTGGCCAAAGTTGGCTCACCAACATTTCCACCAACGTTCCAAGGCTTGATATGCAACGTTGGTGGCCAAAGTTGGCACACCAACGTTAGTGGCAACATTATGAAAAAGAGGTGCTAACATTGGTGGGAACGTTGGTGAACCAACGTTACCTCCAACGTCTTCGATAAAAACTCACTTTGGAGATTGGAAAATTTTGATATGAGGCATACACGTCAATGAGGCGTACGCGTGAAAGTGGAAAAATAGCAAGTCTTGCGTATGCATGGGCGAATGGAAAAAATACAGCTTTGATGCGTACGTGTGGGCGACGCATACGGGTGACCATGAAAGCGTTGGTGTGCAAACGTTGCCACAAATGTTGCCACCAACGTTTTTGATAGATTTTGAAAAAGTTGCAGGGAAAACTGGTCATCGACGCGCACGCGTGGGCTATGCGCACGCGTGAAGTGGCAAAAAAACAGCTTTGACGCGTACACGTAGGCCATGCGCACGCGTGACTAGGCCAACTTTGGTAATAACGTTGGTGCACAAACGTTGCCTCAAACGTTCTTGACTAGTTTAAAAAGAATGTTGGCCAATGTTAGTAGCCACAAACGTTAGTGACTAATGTCCATGTTGAGCTCATTTCCAGTGGCACCCATGCAAGCTTGTGAACGTTGGTTAGCTCAAGCCCACGTCAACTTCACTCAAAACCACTCTTAGCTTGCTTCAACAAAGGCCAAAGCCCACATCCAAGACTTGAAGATTGATTTTGGGAAAGTGTATAAATAGGATAGAATTTTAAGTTAGACAGAAACGGGAAAAGGGGGATCCAGGATTGAAAACTCTCTGTATTTTTACTTTTCTACAATATAGTTTTACTTCAGAATACAATTTATATTTCAATTCTCCGTTTCCAGAGCTATGAATAGCTAAACCCCATTTCATTGGGTTAGGGAGCTCTGTGGTAATTCAATGGATCATTAATGGTTCTTATTCTTCTTCTTCTTTCCTTTCTCTTTGATTTACTTGAAAGCTTTCGATCTTCATCCAATTGAGTAATTGTCTCAGAAGAGAAGTTGCTCATACCTGGATTTCCTTTGAACCTTGGAAGAGGAATGAGGAAATAATGCTAGAAATGCTTTCTCAAGTTGGACCGGATTGGGGGTTGGATGGATATAGTGACATATAATCCTACCAATACTTTGATTTGGAAAAACATGTGATATAATAAGTGATCATACTTCATCTCTTTCCATGAGCAATTAGATCAAGAAATTGGAAAATTGTTCAAGCTTAGAGAGATTAAATTTCCAAGGAATTGGGATTCAATCACCTAAGATTGCCAAGAGATCAATGAGTTGCATGGATTGAGGAAGAGATGAGAATGAACTTCATCCGGAGAATACATTATCTCCTGAGCCCAATGAACTTCCCATTTTTGATCTCCCCATTCACTATATTCTGCTGTTTTACATTTATGATCATCATCCCCATTCCCATTTAAGTTTTTGTAATTTACTTTCTGTTATTTATATTCTGGCATTTACTTTCAATTATTTACATTCCTTGCTATTTACGTTTCCTGTAACGACCCAATTTCTGGTACGTCATGATCATACTAGAAACTGAGCGCTACCAACTTGTCTTCCTAATTATTATCTATTATTTATCATATGAGCCTGATTCGTTGTTAAAAACGTAGTTAATTTGCGAGGTACTTTTTTTTTATGTTTGGAAACATTTGGATTAATAGACAGAATCATTTATAATCAATTCACAAGTAATAACAGATAAAACAGTTATAAACAACCACACAAAAATATGTCACAAGTAGTTGATATCATTTCGTGATCCAGCCTTTATTAGAGTAAAGATCTTTAGTTAGGACACCCCTAGATATAGCTAAATAATATCTATATACATATATATACATACAACATCCCAGGCCCTGACCTGTTCAAGAAGTCCCTAAGCTGGCACCCAGGCTAGCCTAGACTCTATACTCACCTAGTCCCTCTAAACTACTAAAGCGAGGGAAAGTACTTTCTAGGTCTTCAAAACTCAAGTCAGGTGGATTAAAATAATATTAAAATATCTCTGGTGTACAACTACTAAAACTAGGTGTACTGGAACACTCGTAAAAACATCTCTAAAAATTATTTTCTGAGCTACTAGCATAAATGACACTAGTAACATATTTATTATGAGAATATAACATGTATAATGAGGCCTTAGCATTGCTAAATTCATCAGAGAGTGCTGGTGCTAAGCTGCACCAGTAAACCGTAAACCCGGTTAAACCGATTTTCTGTTTTTAACAAAAACAGACCAGGTAACCTTATAATATCATTCAAGCATTTTCTAATACTAATATAATACTAATATTATACTATTATCTCTCTTCTATCATGAATCGAGTCCGATTCATCAAACTGAGACTATTTACGAAAATCATAATCAAAACTGCCAACCGATACGGTTCAAAAACTAGGTTCTTCGTGATTGCATTATCGAGCTTGCCTCAAAGGAGGTTCTAGCTTAAGGATGACATAATGATAATGAGGATTGAGATTCTTGATGATACAGAAGAGGTATTCCCTTTACTGATCTCTCGAAGAAATCCGTGTATTCAGAAACGATCTCGCGTACTCGAAAATCAGGGTTGTTACATTCTACCCTCCTAAAAGAAAATTTTGCCCTCAAAATTTCAGCCACGTGCAGAATCCATCTTCAAGCGGTCTATTTCCTTCAAGCCATGCTAACGAAGAAATAGGTCCGTTCCTTACAACTTCCAAATCTCAGACAGCCATAGCCATGAAGATCATAACAACTATGAAGATAACTATGGCTCACATAGATTGATCGTTCGGAGCTCGATTAAACCATGCCTATTCATAGTCATTAAGGTCTTATCCGCACCAAACAATCAACATTAAGGTGATTAGTCTTAATATCTCAAGTTAAGTACGAACATTCCCAAAATGAGCACTCATAGACATTCATGCCAAATGTATCTTGAAGATACCCTAACAGCATGAGACACACAAGCAGAGTATGCAATGAAGCATAGTCAGTCCATTCCCCAGGCTCTACCGGGAACGAACTGCTCTGATACCAAATTGTAACGACCCAATTTCTGGTACGTCATGATCATACTAGAAACTGAGCGCTACCAACTTGGCTTCCTAATTATTATCTATTATTTATCATATGAGCCTGATTCGTTGTTAAAAACGTAGTTAATTTGCGAGGTACTTTTTTTTTATGTTTGGAAACATTTGGATTAATAGACAGAATCATTTATAATCAATTCACAAGTAATAACAGATAAAACAGTTATAAACAACCACACAAAAATATGTCACAAGTAGTTGATATCATTCCGTGATCCAGCCTTTATTAGAGTAAAGATCTTTAGTTAGGACACCCCTAGATATAGCTAAATAATATCTATATACATATATATACATACAACATCCCAGGCCCTGACCTGTTCAAGAAGTCCATAAGCTGGCACCCAGGCTAGCCTAGACTCTATACTCACCTAGTCCCTCTAAACTACTAAAGCGAGGGAAAGTACGTTCTAGGTCTTCAAAACTCAAGTCAGGTGGATTAAAATAATATTAAAATATCTCTGGTGTACAACTACTAAAACTAGGTGTACTGGAACACTCGTAAAAACATCTCTAAAAATTATTTTCTGAGCTACTAGCATAAATGACACTAGTAACATATTTATTATGAGAATATAACATGTATAATGAGGCCTTAGCATTGCTAAATTCATCAGAGAGTGCTGGTGCTAAGCTGCACCAGTAAACCGTAAACCCGGTTAAACCGATTTTCTGTTTTTAACAAAAATAGACCAGGTAACCTTATAATATCATTCAAGCATTTTCTAATACTAATATAATACTAATATTATACTATTATCTCTCTTCTATCATGAATCGAGTCTGGTTCATCAAATTGAGACTATTTACGAAAATCATAATCAAAACTGCCAACCGATACGGTTCAAAAACTAGGTTCTTCGCGATTGCATTATCGAGCTTGCCTCAAAGGAGGTTCTAGCTTAAGGATGACATAATGATAATGAGGATTGAGATGCTTGATGATACAGAAGAGGTATTCCCTTTACTGATCTTTCGGAGAAATCCGTGTATTCAGAAACGATCTCGCGTACTCGAAAATCAGGGTTGTTACATTTCCCGCCATCTTAATTTTTTTTTGCAATTCTCAATTCAATTCTGTTTAGTTCAACTAGAACATTCCTCCAATTAATGTTGCTCAACCAATCAATCCCTGTGGGATTCGACCTCACTCTACTATGAGTTTTTACTTGATGACAATTCGGTATACTTGCCGAAGGAAATTTGTAGAGATACATATTTTTGTGCATTACTATGAAGGTATATTTTGGGGATTTTGGGTTTAGTAGAAAAGAAAGTAAAAAATAAGAAAGTAAAGGAAACTCAAATGGTTAAAAGGTCTTGGCAAGGGTTGATGGTTAAGGATCTTGTTACTAACCACAACATGATAATTACAAGGATCACTCCCACTTTGTCATCTGCAAAATTAGTGAAAAGTCAAGTGAGCTTAATTGATCCTAATCCATAAGTCCTAGCCACTCACTAATTAATTTATTGAGAGACTAGAGTCAATGGACACAAATTATCAATCACTTGGACATTAGTAACTCAAGGTTACCCAAGTTTCCAACCCAAGCCAAGAACACAAAAATCTACTCTAAAATCCAACCAAGCATTTTATCAAACACTTGGTAGGCATAAAAGGAAAGTATAGTAAATTACCAAGAAATATAAAATCTAACAACTACCAATATCAAGAAAATAACAATAACAACTCAATTAAACAATAAGAAACATGGGAACGTAAATTGCATTAAATGAACATAAAGGTAACAAATAAAAGGAAATAACAAGTAGAACTAAAGGAACAAAGATGCAACAACAATAAATTGTAAGAAAAAGTAAATGAAAACAAGAATTAAACCTAAATCTAAGGAAAATCTAACCTAATTCTACCCTAATTCTAGAGAGAAGAGAGAGCTTCTCTTTCTAGAATATGACCTAAAGCATGTTTCTATCTACTCCTCATTGCTCTCCCCTTGATCCATCTTGAATTCAACCTCTAATAGCTTCAGAAATGAGTTGGATTTGGGCCTGGATGGCTCAGAAATCGCCCCCCAGCGTATTACCTTTAAGTTGGTCACGTGTCGCTTGTCACGCTTACGCGTCGCCTGGCAGATGTCCTTATCACGCGTACGCGTGACCCACACGTACGCGTTCCCATGAATTCAGTGAATCCTCATTTCTTCATGAATTATTCACTTTGTATGCTTTTCTCTTCACTTCTTCCATCCAATCCTTGCCTTATAAGCCTGAAATCACTCAACAAGCATATCAAGGCATCGAATGGAATTAAAGTGAATTAAATTTAGCTATTTTAAGGCCTAAAAAGCATGTTTTCAATCATTAAGCATAAATTAGGGAGAATTACAAAACCATGCTATTTAAGTGGATAAATGAGAGAAAAGTTGACAAAATCCACCAAATACAATACAAAATAAACCATGAAATTATGGTTTATCACTGTTTAACAGCGATGGCAGTAGGGGTGGCAAAAAACAACCCACCGCCACCTTGGTTTTCCTTCTTTACAAGCTCTTCGGCGGTGATGACAAGTCATCTTATGCTAGTTTTACTAGCATTTTTACTTACTTTTATTAGGTTTTATGCACTTTCTTGCACAATAAGTAAGTGGTTGGAGTGAAATTTCATGATATTTTTGATTCAATCAAATATCATTTATTTTATGCAAAATCATGAGATTTATGCAAGAATTAAGTGATTATTATGAATGATGCAAATTCTTATGATTTTGGTGATACTTTGATTGCTGTTTTGGTTGAATACAGGTGAGGAAATGAAAAGAAAGAGGGTCAGTACAGAGCAACGTTGCGTTCAAACAAAGATCGCCACGCTCAGTAAGCGACGCGAACGCGCATGGGACGCCTACGCGTCAGGGGCAATTTTCGAAGATCCACGAGTACGCGTGCGTGACGCGTACGCGTGGAAGTGGTTGCCGCTTGTTTTCAAAAGAGAGCGCTACATTTACTAAGCCAGTGTTTTCGGGCATGTTCGAATTTGGAGGCAAAGTTTTGCAAACGACGCGCACGCGTGCTTGACATGCACGCGTCGATTGAGCACCTAGGACAAAGCACGCTCACGTGTGGCCAGCGCTAAAGGCTGAATTGGATATTTTGCTACCCACGCGCACGCGCAGAGGACGCGCACACGTGGGAAGCGCTCACTAAACCAACGTAGCGCTCACTAAGTTAACACTACTGAGAGCGCGTACGCGTGATCATGGCGCGCGAGCATGTTGGGGGCTGAAGACTGATAGTGACGCGTACGCGTACATGACGCGCAGCGACGGATCCAGAAAATTTTGGTAGTGGGGGCAAAATTTATATAACATGATAATAATTTTTATAATTAAAATAATATGTGTATATAAAAAATTAAATATTAAATTATTTGTTAACCACTATATATCTATGTATAAATACATGTATTATTTAACTTATTTTCAAGGTGTATTTTATATTTTAATATATATTTTATACAGATAATTATTTTTTATGTACATATAGCATGATTATTGTTATGATTATATTTTGTTATTGTAAAATATGATTAGGCTTCAAAATATCTAATATACAAATTAAAACACTAAAATAGTAATTTAAATAATAATAATAATATATAATTTAAAATTCTATTCTTTTAGGTTTTATATTTTTTAAAAATTAAGTAATTTTTCTCTTAACACTACCATCAAAATTTCTCTCGTTACATATATATTACTAAACAATTATTTAAAAATTTACTTCCCAATACAATTAGAAGCCGACTCTTATTGATATTCATAATTAACAAAGTTCTTTCAATTAATATAGTTGCTATGCAAAAATTAAAGCTAATTTGAAAAGAAGATAAATAATATTCTTTTGAGTTAATTTTTAAAAAAGAATACTAATTTCGTTTAAATCTTAGAATTGATCATCCTAACGAATATCTAATATAAAATTTTTAAATTGACGTTTAAGTACCAAAAGTTGAGTAAAAAATTATTGTGGGGTCAAATTTAATAATCTAATAGGGGCAAATAAATATTATTATCATATACTACTCAAAAAAATTTTAAATTGTAGTGGGGGGGCTTGCCCCCACACTAATCTACTTAGATCCGTCCCTGAGCAGAAAGCGCAAAAGGACGCGCACGCGTCAGAGACGCGCACGCGTGGATGAATGAACGCTGCGCTCACTTTGAGAATGCAACGTTCCCCTGGAAGCTGTAACATATTGCAATTCTGATCCACTTCATACAAGACCAAAAAGCCCACTCCAAGGACGGAAAGTCAGAATTTGAAAGTGTATAAATAGATAGGAATTTGTTTTCTAATGACAGGGCATCATAGGCTAGTTTT
This sequence comes from Arachis hypogaea, assembly GCF_003086295.3. NCBI lineage: Eukaryota > Viridiplantae > Streptophyta > Magnoliopsida > Fabales > Fabaceae > Arachis > Arachis hypogaea. The sequence goes on along the minus strand of NC_092048.1, from coordinate 78,560,525 downwards.
TAATAGGTTTTATGCACTTTCTTGAGTTATAATTAAGTACATTGGGTAGAAATTCATGTGTGCCTAGATTCATCCAATTAGGATTAATTTGATGCAATTTCATGAGAATTCTACTATAATTACTTGTATGCTAAGAATGATGAGAATTCTCATGAATTTAGCAAGGCTTTGATGCATGTGTTGGTTGATGATTGGTGAAAGAAAGCATGAGGGAAGGTTGAAGAAGGAGCCTGGAGAAGATGAAGAAGAAGCAACGTTGGTGGCCAAGTTGGACCACCAACGTTGGCTCAAACGTTGGAAGAGAGGCAGAGCGATTCTCTTCAAAAGTTGCTGATGGTCACGTTGGAGGGAGCGTTGGACCTCCAACGTTACCCCCAACGTGGTGATGAAAAAATTCAATTCTGGAGCTAAATGTTTTTTTAGTGACGCGTACGTGTGAAAAAGAAAAATTTCAGTATCCACGCGCAAGCTGAGTCATGCGCACGCGTGAAATGGCAAAATTGACCATCCACGCATACGCGTTGGTCACGCGTATGCATCACAAAGCGAACATTGGAGGTCCAACGTTGCCTCAAACGCTGCCTCCAACGTCCGTGATGCCAATCCCAGAATTTGGAGTTGAGAATTTTGAATCGACGCGTACGCGTCAGTGACGCGTGCACGTGGATAAGAAAAAGGGCAACTTATGCGTAAGCATGATGTACGCGCACGCGTGAAGAAGCAAAATTTCAGCCTTCACACGTGAGCATGGTGCACGCGTACGCGTGAAGAAATAAAATCACAGATTTCACGCTTAAGCGTGAAGCACGCATACGCGTGGGTGAGCAGAACGTTGGCCCTCCAACGTTGAGTCAAACGCTAATGACAACAGCACTATCTGGTTTTTTTGGTTTTTAAAGAAGGTCGTTTGAGTCAACATTGGCCATCAAACGTTGACTCCAACGTGAAGCAACAGAACCCACAATTCAAACAGATCTCTTCTCAACAGCAACAAAAACCAATTGGTGCCATTTTCAACCCAATTCCATCAAGGCCAAAAGCCCAATTCAGAAATTGAAGATCATTGGAAGAAAGTGTATAAATAGCTTAGAATTTAAGTTAGAGAGAATTCTTTTTTTTTCATTTTTCATTTTTCTTACTTACATCTGCACTTTTCAATTTTATGTTTGAATTTCCAGAATGTATCTTGTAATTCCAATTTCCATTTTGAGAGCTATGAACAACTAAACCCCTTTCATTGGGTTAGGGAGCTCTGTGTAATTCAATGGATCAATATTAGTTTTCATTCATCTTCTTCTATCTTTTCTCTTGATTTTACTAGAAAGCTTTCGTTCTTCATCTAATTGGATAGTTGTCTTGGGAAAAAAGCTATTCATAATTGGATCTCCTCGGAACCTTGGGAGAGGAATAAGGAGATCATGCTAGAAATGCTTTCTCACATTGGATTAGATTGGGGTTTGGATGAATATAGTGACATGTAATCCTACCAACACTTTGATCTATGAATTTGTGTGGTATAATCAGTGACCAAACTTCATCTCTTCCCATGAGCACTTAAATCAAGGAATTGGACAATTGTTCATGCTTAGAGAGATTGGTGAGCCAAAGAATTGGGATCCAATTACTTAAGATTGCCAAGGAGATCAATGAATGCATTGATTGTGGAAGAGATGAAAATGAATTTGATTCGGAGAATTATACATCTCCTGAACCCAATGAATTCCCCATCTCTGATCTACCCATTCTTTTACATTCTGTCTCTTTAATTTCCTGCTAATTCCCCATTCCCATTTTATTTCTTGAAATTTAAGCTTCTGATCTTTATATTCTACAATTTAATTTCTGTATCTTTAATTTCTTGCAATTTAAGTTTCCCACCAATTTACATTCTGCAATTCTTAACCAAATCTGATTTCGCTCAACTAGCACAATTCTCCAATTAACATTAATCAATCTACCAATCCCTGTGGGATTCGACCTCACTCTACAGTGAGTTTTTACTTGACGACAAACCGGTGCCCTTGTCGGTAGGAAAATTGTTGAGAGGCAAATTTCCGAGTGAATCAAGCTTATGGCGCCGTTGCCGGGGATTGGTTTTGTATTGACAATTATTAAATTAGAGGATAACTAGATTGAGTATTTTTATTTTCTTTTGATTAATTAAGTTTTAATTTCAGCTGTTAATTTTAATTTGTCTGCAATTTTAGTTGTTTTTCTTTAATTCTACCTTACTTCTTTACTTTCCAGCAAGCTAACCCACTAACCATTTGATAAATTGCTCTAACCAAGCTAACTATACTCTATTTTAGTAGACTCTGCATTTACTGTTTCTTGTACTTGTTCAATATATGACAGGTAGAAGAGAGGCCTCAACCTCATTTGATAGTGAACCGAAAAGAACCTTCCTGAGATTAAGGAGGGAAGCAAGAGGAAAGAGGGCTGTTGGTGAAGAAGAAGAGGAGGAAGATTTGGATATAACCATGGAGGATGATATGGAAAACCATCATGAAGGAGAGGTGAACAACCATGCTAGAAGAGGTGGAGAGTAACGACCCAATTTCTGGTACGTCATGATCCTACTAGAAACTAAGCGCTACCAACTTGTCTTCCTAATTATTATCTATTATTTATTATATGAGCCAGAGTCATTGTTACAAGCGTAATTAGTTTGCGAGGTACTTTTTTTTTTAAATGTTTGGATTAATAAATAGAATCATTCATAAGCAATTCACAAGTAATAATAGATAAAACGGTTATAAACAACCACACATAAATACATCTCAAGCCGTTGATAACATTCTGTGATCCAGCTTTATTAGAGTATAGCCTTTTAGTTAGAACACCCCTAGATATAGCTAAATAATATATATATATATATATATATATATATATATATATAACATCCCAGGCCCTGACCTGTTCAAGAAGTCCCTAAGCTGGCACCCAGGCAAGCCTAGACTCTATACTCACCTAGTCCCTCTAAACTACTAAAGCGAGGGAAAGTATGTTCTAAGTCTTCAAAACTCAAGTCAGGTGGAACGTCATCAAAAGGTGAATCATCATCTTCTACTCCTCTGCACGATCAGACATTGCCATATGACATCACTCCAGTACCTCATCAAGTAGCCACATAACAAGAGTCTCGTACATAGAATTTAGGTTAAAGTTCGCGTACAAATGGGATGCAGATGTTGGCTGGTCTCACCGCATATACATATGAACAGAGAACGGGATTCACCCTAGACTCAGAAGACTACCTAGAGCGAAATCCTCTTTGTGAACGGTCATCAGCGAACTACAGAAGTGTACCCAAGCTTCCATCTGAAGGGGAAGGGAGAGAGAAGGGGTAAGAACTTGGGAGTTCTTAGTAGGGTCGGGGTTATTAGTTAAGTTCATTAATTCCGTGTTGTTTAGTAGACAAATAACAGAATACAAGAAGCAGTAAATAGAAGATACATATAAATAGAGGAAATAGAGAAAATAGAAAACAAAACACAAACAAAAAAATACAAGAAAATAGAACACAGTCACAGAGAATAGAATACAAACAAGGAAAGCATACATTCATACAACAATCATAACAGAGGAAAATGCACAGCCAAGTATGATGCATGTCTAGCCCTAGCGCAGGTAATGAGCTTATCTGTCGGTTACATACCCGCTCCCAACGTTACCCAGCAACCTCTGTCTGGATAAGGCTTTCCTGTTGGCAATATCCACTGCAAGCAACCTTTGTCTTGCAGGGTATCCACTGCAAGCAACCTTTGTCTTGCAGGGCGGCACTTATTAGCCGATATACGCCCAACAGACTTACTCTAAGCAACCTCTGTCTTACAGGAGCAACAACACACTCACTGTAAGCAACCTCTGTCTTACAAGAGCAACAACACACTCACTGTAAGCAACCTCTGTCTTACAGGAGCACACTCCTCTCGATACCTCAGTAAGCAACCTCTGTCTTACAGCAAAGCATTATAGCAAGGTATCCCAGGAAAGAGTTCTCAGTGGTCGTACCACCATCTATCTGACTGCCTCTCTGCAGCAGATTCTTACATAATCATTCTCATTATCATCATTCATTAACATACTCATTATTCATCATCACTTTCACATTCTTATGCAGTACCTGTTTCTTTCTCTGTTTAATCATGCTATACAAACTCTACAGCTTTTACTTTTACAACATCTAAACTCAAACCATTTCTCTTTATCACATTACTCTTTTCTCTTTTTTTTTTTTACTTTTCTCTAATTACTCTTTTCTCTGTATCCCTTTATTCTTCTCGGGTTACTTTGTTCTCTGTGTTTCTTTACTCTGCTTTAATTTCTCTGTTTAACGCATGTATTTAAAGCTTATGTAAATTTCGGTATGAATAGTTAGTCTGTCCCAAGTATAGGTTCATTAAGTCTATATTGAAACAGTTTAACTTTTCATATAATAACTAACCCTAGTCGCAACTCAAGTACTAACTAAGTTGCCCTAGTCCGTTCACTAGTCTCTGTCTGTCTTTCTGTCATTAAAACTTTACAGACTTTTTCTTTGATTTTTATCTTTTCTTTAACTTTTTATCTTTCTTTTATCTTTGCCTCACTAATATGTTCTTACCACTCCCTAAGTGTTTTATGAAGGTAATTATGAGATTCTGCGCTTAAAGTTGTCTTTCTAAAGCTTTTACAGAAAACTGCCTTTTCCGCATTATTTTATTATTTTTATTAAAATATTATTTTTAATTAAATATTATTATTTAATATTTTATTATTATTTATTATTTCATCATTAAATTTTCAAAAATTACCCCACTTTAACTTTTAACCTTTAAAATTCACTTTTTACCACCCGTAACTTTTAATATTTCTACTTTAACCACCCTAACTTTCAGAAATTATAAAATAACCCCCCAAACACCAAATTAATTACTTCCTTGCCCTTTTATGAATCAAAAAGGTGTTCTTCATTGTTCTTCACCATACTCAAAGTGTTCTTCGTGTACTTCGTAAATTCTTCAGATTCTTTCTCTGTTTTTACCCGTTTTTCAGTCTTTTCAGCAACCGATTTTTACCATAATTCAAATTAAATTAGCAGCCACTAAAACCCCATCTTTTCTACATGATTTTAACACAAATTGATCCCCAATTTAGGGCCTAGGGTTTCGTTTTCCAGCTGCTCCAAGAACATGAACTCAAAGCTTGAATTTCATCAAATTTCATCAAAATTTCACCAAATTTTCACCAAGAATCAATCATATATGCTACCAATTTTTATTACAGACAAATCATACAACATTCACACAACTCAAACACAAATAATCAAGATTAATTTCGTGACACCCTACCTGGTTTTGCTGCTCCTAATTCAATTAAACTTTCAGGTGGTCCTTAAGCACTTTTTCCTCCTAAATCACATCAAGAAAACACATATTTAACCATGTTTCCTTGAAACCGAATCAAAAGAGAGATGGTGCAGCCAACTCACCTTGATTCCAGCCTTGATAAGTCATATGATCATGTAGAGAAAGAAGAGAGGATCATTTTGGTCGGATTGGAATTTTGATTTGAGTTTTAGTTCAGCAGAAATCAAGCTTTGAAGATTTGGAACTAAGAACTTTTCTCTCTTTTTCTCTCTACCTATTTTCGGCCACAAAGTGAAAATGAGCCAGCCTTGAGGGTTTTGGGGGTGTAGGGTGAGTTTTGATTGGTTGGCTTGAAGGTGGATTAAAATAATATTAAAATATCTCATGTGTATAACTACTAAAACTAGATGTATCGGAACACTTGCAAAAACATCTCTAAAAATTATTTTCTGAGCTACTAGCATAAATGACACTAGTAACATATTTATTATGAGAATAAAACATGAATAATGAGGCCTTAGCATTACTAAAGTCATCAGAGAGTGCTGGTGCTAAGCTGCACCAGTAAATTGTGAACCCGGTTAAACCAATTTCCTGTTTTTAACTAAAACAGACTAGGTAACCTTATAATATCATTCAAGCATCTTCTAATACTAATATAATACTAATATTATACTATTATCTCTCTTCTCTCATGAATCGAGTCCGGTTCGTCAAACAGAGACTACTTACGAAAATCAGAATTAAAACTCCTAACCGGTACGGTTCAAAAACTGGGTTTTTCGTGACTACGTTATCGAGCGTGCCTCAGAAAAGGTTCTAGCTTAAGGATGACATAATGACAATGAGGATCGAGATACTTGTTGATATAGAAGAGGTGTTCCCTTTACTGATCTTTCGGAGGAATCCATGCCTTTAGAAAAGATCTCGCGTACTCGAAAATCAGGGTTGTTACATTCTACCCTCCTAAAAGAAAATTTTGCCCTCAAAATTTCAGCCGCGTGCTAGAATCCTTCTTCAAGCGGTCTATTTCCTTCAAGCCATCCTAACGAAGAGATCGGTTCATTCCTTACAACATCCAAATCTCACACAGCCATATCCATGAAGATCATAACAGCTATGAAGATAGATGTGGCTCACATCGATTCATCGTTCGGAGCTCGATTAAACTATGGCTATTCACAGTCATTGAGGTCTTATCCGCACCAAACAATCAACATTAAGGTGATCAGTCTTAATATCTCAAGCTAGGCACGAACATTCCCAAAATGAGCACTCATAGACATTCATGCCAAATGTATCTTGAAGATACCCTAACAGCATGAGACACACAACAGAGTATGCAATGAAGCATAGTCAGTCCACTCCCCAGGCTCTACTGGGAACGAACTGCTCTGATACCAAATTGTAACGACCCAATTTCTGGTACGTCATGATCCTACTAGAAACTGAGCGCTACCAACTTGTCTTCCTAATTATTATCTATTATTTATTATATGAGCCTGAGTCATTGTTAAAACCGTAATTAGTTTGCGAGGTACTTTTTTTTTTAAATGTTTGGATTAATAAATAGAATCATTCATAAGCAATTCACAAATAATAATAGATAAAACGGTTATAAACAACCACACATAAATACATCTCAAGCAGTTGATAACATTCCGTGATCCAGCTTTATTAGAGTATAGCCTTTTAGTTAGAACACCCCTAGATATAGCTAAATAATATATATATATATATATATATATATATATATATATATATATATATATATATATATAACATCCCAGGCCCTGACCTGTTCAAGAAGTCCCTAAGCTGGCACCCAGGCAAGCCTAGACTCTATACTCACCTAGTCCCTCTAAACTACTAAAGCGAGGGAAAGTATGTTCTAAGTCTTCAAAACTCAAGTCAGGTGGAACGTCATCAAAAGGTGAATCATCATCTTCTACTCCTCTGCACGATCAGACATTGCCATATGACATCACTCCAGTACCTCATCAAGTAGCCACATAACAAGAGTCTCGTACATAGGATTTAGGTTAAAGTTCGCGTACAAACAGGATGCAGATGTTGGCTGGTCTCACCGCATATACATATGAACAGAGAACGGGATTCACCCTAGACTCAGAAGACTACCTAGAGCGAAATCCTCTTTGTGAACGGTCATCAGCGAACTACGGAAGTGTACCCAAGCTTCCATCTGAAGGGGGAAAGGAGAGAGAAGGGGTAAGAACTTGGGAGTTCTTAGTAGCGTCGGGGTTATTAGTTAAGTTCATTAATTTCGTGTTGTTTAGCAGACAAATAACAGAATACAAGAAGCAGTAAATAGAAAATACATATAAATAGAGGAAATAGAGAAGATAGAAAACAGAACACAAACAGAAAAATACAAGAAAATACAACACAGTCACAGAGAATAGAATACAAACAAGGAAAGCATACATTCATACAACAATCATAACAGAGGAAAATGCACAGCCAAGTATGATGCATGTCTAGCCCTAGCGCAGGTAATGAACTCATCTGTCGGTTACATACCCGCTCCCAACGTTACCTAGCAACCTCTGCCTGGATAAGGCTTTCCTGTTGGCAATATCCACTGCAAGCAACCTTTGTCTTGCAGGGTATCCACTGCAAGCAACCTTTGTCTTGCGGGGCGGCACTTATTAGCCGATATATGCCCAACAGACTCACTGTAAGTAACCTCTGTCTTACAGGAGCAACAACATACTCACTGTAAGCGACCTCTGTCTTACAGGAGCAACAACACACTTACTGTAAGCAACCTCTGTCTTACAGGAGCAACAACACACTCACTGTAAGCAACCTCTATCTTACAGGAGCACACTCATCTCGATACCTCTGTAAGCAACCTCTGTCTTACAGCAAAGCATTATAGCAAGGTATCCTAGGAAAGCGTTCTCAGTGGTCGTACCACCATCTATCTGACTGCCTCTCTGCAGCAGATTCTTACATAATCATTCTCATTATCATCATTCATTAACATTCTCATTGTTCATCATCACTTTCACATTCTTATGTAGTACCTCTTTCTTTCTCTATTTAATCATGCTATACAAACTCTACAGCTTTTACTTTTACAACATCTTAACTCAAACCATTTCTCTTTATCACATTACTCTTTTCTCTTTGTTTTTTTACTTTTCTCTAATTACACTTTTCTCTGTATCCCTTTATTCTTCTCTGGTTACTTTGTTCTCTGTGTTTCTTTACTCTGCTTTAATTTCTTTGTTTAACGCAAGTATTTAAAGCTTATGTAAATTTTCGTATGAATAGTTAGTCTGTCCCAAGTATAGGTTCATTAAGTCTATATTGAAACAGTTTAACTTTTCATATAATAACTAACCCTAGTTGCAACTCAAAGTACTAACTAAGTTGCCCTAGTTCGTTCAATAGTCTCTGTCTGTCTTTCTGTCATTAAAACTTTACAGACTTTTTATTTCATTTTTATCTTTTCTTTATCTTTTTATCTTTCTTTTATCTTTGCCTCACTAATATGTTCTTACCACTCTCTAAGTGTTTTATGAAGGTAATTATGATATTCTGCGCTTAAAGTTGTCTTTCTAAAGCTTTTACAGAAAACTGCCTTTTCCGTATTATTTTATTATTTTTATTAAAATATTATTTTTAATTAAATATTATTATTTAATATTTTATTATTATTTATTATTTTATCATTAAATTTTCTAAAATTACCCGACTTTAACTTTTAACCTTTAAAATTCACTTTTTACCACCCGTAACTTTTAATATTTCTACTTTAACCACCCCAACTTTCAGAAATTACAAAATAACCCCCCAAACACCAAATTAATTACTTCCTTGCCCTTTTATGAATCAAAAAGGTGTTCTTCATTTTTCTTCACCACACTCAAAGTGTTCTTCGTATTCTTCGTAAATTCTTCAGATTCTTTCTCTGTTTTTACCCATTTTTCAGTCTTTTCAACAACCGATTTTTACCATAATTCAAATTAAATTAGCAGCCACTAAAACCCCATCTTTTCTACTTGATTTTAACACAAATTGATCCCCAATTTAGGGCCTAGAGTTTCTTTTTCCAGCTGCTCCAAGAATATGATCTCAAAGCTTGAATTTCATCAAATTTTATCAAAATTTCACCAAATTTTCACCAAGAATCAATCATATATGCTACCAATTTTTATCACAGCTAAATCATACAACATTCACACAACTCAAACACAAATAATCAAGATTAATTTCGTGACACCCTACCTGTTTTTGCTGCTCCTAATTCAATTAAACTTTCAGGTGGTCCTTAAGTACTTTTTCCTCTTAAATCACATCAAGAAAACACATATTTAACCATGTTTCCTTGAAACTGAATCAAAAGAGAGATGGTGCAGCCAACTCACCTTGATTCCAGCCTTGATAAGTCATATGATCATGTAGAGAAAGAAGAGAGGATCATTTTTGTCGGATTGAAATTTTGATTTGAGTTTTAGTTCAGCAGAAATCAAGCTTTGAAGATTTGGAACTAAGAATTTTTCTCTCTTTTTCTCCCTACCTATTTTCGGCCACAAAGTGAAAATGAGCCAGCCTTGAGGGTTTTGGGGGTGTAGGGTGAGTTTTGATTGGTTGGCTTGAAGGTATATTAAAATAATATTAAAATATCTCAGGTGTATAACTACTAAAACTAGATGTATCGGAACACTTGCAAAAACATCTCTAAAAATTATTTTCTGAGCTACTAGCATAAATGACACTAGTAACATATTTATTATGAGAATAAAACATGAATAATGAGGCCTTAGCATTGCTAAAGTCATCAGAGAGTGCTAGTGCTAAGCTGCACCAGTAAATTGTGAACCCGGTTAAACCGATTTCCTGTTTTTAACTAAAACAGACCAAGTAACCTTATAATATCATTCAAGCATCTTCTAATACTAATATAATACTAATATTATACTATTATCTCTCTTCTCTCATGAATCGAGTCCAGTTCGTCAAACTGAGACTACTTACGAAAATCAGAATTAAAACTCCTAACCGATACGGTTCAAAAGCTGGGTTTTTCGTGACTACGTTATCAAGCGTGCCTCAGAAAAGGTTCTAGCTTAAGGATGACATAATGATAATGAGGATCGAGAAACTTGTTGATATAGAAGAGGTGTTCCCTTTATTGATCTTTCGGAGGAATCCATACCTTTAGAAAAGATCTTGCGTACTCTAAAATCAGGGTTGTTACATGGAGCTAACCCTGCTGGACAAGAGAGGAGAGTTTTAGGCTCATACATCAATCCAAACCCAGGAAATTATGGTAGCAGCATTCAAAGGCCAACTATCCATGCTAATAATTTCAAATTGAAGCCTCAGCTCATAACTCTTGTCCAGATCAACTGTTCTTTTGGGGGTAGTGCACAAGAGGATCCTAATGAGCATCTCACTAAATTCCAAAGGATATGTGACACAGTTAAATCTAATGGTGTTCATCGTGACGCCTATAGATTGCTACTGTTTCCATTTTCTTTGAGAGACAAAGCATCAAAATGGCTGGAGTCATTTCCCAAGGAAAGCTTGACTACCTGGGAAGATGTAATGAACAGATTCCTAACAAGGTTCTACCCTCCCCAAAGTGTAAACAGTCTAAGAACTAAAGTGCAGACATTCAGACAGCAGGATGGTGAAATTCTTTATGAAGCCTTGGAGAGATTCAAAGATTTGACAAAGAAATGCCCCCCTGATATGTTTAATGAGTGGGTGACAATTCACATCTTCTATGAGGACTGAATTGTGAATCCAGGAAAGCTGTGGACCACTCATCTGGAGGCTCCCTAAATAAGAAGAAAACCATTGAAGAAGCCATTGCTGTTATAGAGACAGTGGCTGACAATGAGTATTTTTATGCCTCAGAAAGAAGCAACAACAGGGGAGTCTTGGAATTAAACCAAATGGATGCACTCCTAGCCAAGAACAAGATGATCACCAAGCAACTGGCTGAATTGACCAAGAAAATAGAGAAGAATCAGGCTACAGCTATCCACACTCAACCATCACCTTAAGGAGAGTTGGAAATAGAAGAAGGAGTTAACTGGGAGGAAGCTAATTACCTTGGAAATTCATCTAGGCAAACTAATGATCGATACTCTAAAACCTATAATCCTGGTTGGAAGAACCACCCAAACTCTGGGTGGGAGAACCAACAAAACCAAGGCCAAGACCACAGACCACACAATCCAATCCAATATAACAACTCCACTCACCAAAACTCCAACCAAAGACCATACTAGACCACACAAAATACTCATTCATAGCCACCATACCGAAGCCACAACAACCACTCTCAACACCCTAATTTTAACCAACTATCACCCCATGAGGATGACAGAATGGCCAGGATGGAAGCTATGCTTGCAAACCTTTGCAAAGAAGTTAAAGACATAAAAAAATTCAAGGAGGAAATAATATCTAATCGGCAAAATCAAGATGCTGCAACTCAGAAGCTTGAAGCACAAGTTGGATATTTGTCCAAACAAGCCCCTAGCTACAGTTCTAGTAGTGCCACCAAGACAACTTCAAGTGAGGAATGCAAAGCTATTACCCTCAGAAGTGGAAGAGAATTAGAAGAGAAGTCAAGGGAGACTAAAGAGGAGAAAGCGGAGGATAGTTAAATTGACAAGGAAGAAGCACAAACACCTACTCCCAGTTCATCAGAAGAAAAGGAAGTTCTAAAGCCATATATCCCAAAGGCTCCTTACCCTCAACGCTTAATGAAGAATACAAAGGACAGCCAATTCTCCAAATTCTTGGAGATCTTCAAGAAACTTCAGATCAACATCCCCTTTGCTGAAGCATTTGAGCAAATGCCACTCTATGCTAAGTTTCTGAAGGAATTGATGACCAAGAAAAGAAGCTAGAGGAATGATGAAATTGTGATACTAACTGAGGAATGTAGTACTATCATCCAACACAAGCTACCTCAAAAATTGAAGGACCCAGGAAGCTTCTAAATTCCTTGCATCATAGGGGAAATAACAGTTGAAAAAGCCCTATGTGACTTGGGAGCTAGTATAAATCTGATGTCCTTAACTATGATGAAAAGAATGAAGATTGAGGAAGCCAAACCAACAAGAATGGCCCTCCAATTGGCAGATCGGTCATTCAAATTCCCTCATGGAATAGTAGAAGATTTGTTAGTGAAAGTAGGAGACTTCATCTTCCCTGCTGATTTTGTGGTGTTGGACATGGAGGAAGAAGCTAAGGCCTCAATAATCTTGGGAATGCCATTTTTAGCTACTGCTGGGGCCAGCATTGATGTCCAAAAGGGTGAACATACCCTTAGGCTACATGATGAGAGAATGGTGTTCAATGTATTCAAGGCTATGAGCTATCCACTGGAGTCACTAAGAGAATGTATGAGGCTAGATGTAGTGGAAACTGTGGTGCAAGAGACCTTTGAAGAAGCACTTGGAGAATTGACAGAGGGTGACTCCATGTTAAATGTTGAGGTTGCTGATGTCAACTCAGCTGAAGTGCCTATTCTGAGCACATTGGAGGAGAGAAAAAAGGAGAAAGAAGCACCCAAATTGGAGCTGAAAGCACTGCCTCCTAATCTCAAGTATGCATACTTGGGAAGTTATGGAAGTTATCCAGTGATTATCAATTCTGCCCTAAGTCAAGAGCAGGAGGAGGAATTAATCAAGGTGCTGCAAAAGCACCAAGATGCCATTGGATGGACCCTTGCTGACTTAAAAGGGATAAGCTTATCCATATGCATGCATAAGATCTTGCTGGAAGATGATTCCAAACCCTCCATTCATGCCCAAAGAAGATTGAATCCTGTCATGAAAGAAGTGGTCCAAAAAGAAGTGATGAAGTTATGGCAAGCAGGAGTCATTTATCCCATTTTCGATAGCCCATGGGTAAGTCCGGTCCATGTGGTTCTAAAGAAAGGAGGGATCACAGTTGTACCTAATGAGAAGAACAAACACATTTCCACAAGAACAGTAACAGGATGGAGGATGTGCATTGACTATAGAAAACTCAATGAGGCAACCAGAAAAGATAATTTTCCACTTCCTTTTATAGACCAGATGCTAGAGAGATTGGCAGGACATGCATATTATTATTTTCTTGATGGGTATTCGGGTTATAATCAAATAGTGGTTGATCCAAGAGATCAAGAAAAAACATCATTCACCTGTCCATATGGAGTTTTTGCTTACAGGCGCATGCCTTTTGGATTGTGCAATGCCCCTGCAACTTTCCAAAGATGCATGTTGTCTATCTTCTCATACATGATTGAAAAATTCATTGAAGTCTTCATGGACGATTTTTCAGTTTTTGGAGATTCCTTTTCAAATTGCCTTAATCATCTTGCCTTAGTGTTAAAAAGGTGCCAAGAGACAAACCTAGTTCTAAACTGGGAGAAATAACATTTTATGGTAACTGAGGGGATTGTCCTTGGCCATAAAATTTCAGAAAAAGGCATAGAAGTAGACAAAGCAAAGGTGGAATTAATTGAGAAATTACCTCCACCTAGTAATGTCAAGGCAATTAGGAGCTTTTTAGGACATGCTGGTTTCTACAGAACGTTTATCAGAGATTTTTCCAAAATTGCAAAGCCTTTGAGCAACCTATTAGTCTCTGAATACACCTTTTGTATTTGACCAAAAATGCACACTAGCATTTGAAACACTGAAAAGAGAGCTTTTCTCAGCACCTATCATTGCCTCACCTGATTAGAATTTGCCTTTTGAACTGATGTGTGATGCATCAGACCTCGCTGTTGGGGCAGTGCTTGGACAGAGGAAAGGTAATTTAGTGCATGTCATATATTATGCCAGCAAGGTATTGAATAAAACTCAAAGGAATTATACCACTACTAAGAAATAACTACTGGCAATAGTGTTTGCATTTGACAAGTTTAGATCATATCTTATTGGATCTAAAGTTATTATTTTCACTGATCATGCAGCACTAAATTATTTACTTGCAAAACAAGAGTCAAAACCAAGACTAATAAGGTGGATTTTGCTATTGCAGGAATTCAACATTGAAATTAAAGACAAGAAGGGAGTGGAGAACAAAGTGGCAGATCATTTGTCCTGAATTCCTTGTGAAGAAGATAGCATCCACAAATTAAGTGTCAATGAATTCTTCCCTGATGAGAAATTAATGCTGGTTCATAAGGCACCCTGGTTCACAGACATTGCTAATTTTAAGGCTATTGGGGAATTTCCTTCAATGATCAACAAGCATCAGAAGAGGAAACTCATTAATGATTCAAAGTACTTTCATTTGGGATGAGCCATACTTATTCAAAAAATGCTCAGATGGATTGCTCAGAAGATGTATTTCAGAGGAGGAAAGAAGGGAAGTTTTATGGAATTGTCATGGGTCTTGCTATGGAGGCCATTTTGAAGGAGAAAGAACCGCAACAAAAGTCTTACAGTGCGAATTCTTTTGGCCCACCATCTTTAAAGATGCAAGAGAGCTAGTGAAGAAATGTAATGAGTGTCAGCGGGCTGGAAATATGCCCAAGAAAAATGAGATGCCACAGCAATTCATCTTGGAACTTGATCTGTTTGACGTATGAGGGATTGATTTCATGGGACCATTCCCAATCTCATACTCAAACAGCTACATTTTGGTGGCAGTGGACTATGTGTCCAAATGGGTGGAGGCCATTGCAACCCCTACAAATGACAACAAGGTGGTCTTGAACTTCCTCAGGAAGAATATCTTTAGCAGGTTTGGAGTTCCAGGAGCACTCATCAGTGATGGAGGAAGCCACTTTTGCAATAGACCATTAGAGACACTCCTCTTGAGATATAGGGTGAAGCACAAGGTTGCCACACCCTATCACCCCCAAACAAGTGGCCAGACAAAAGTATCTAACCGAGAGCTAAAAAGGATCCAGGAAAAGACGGTGGGAGCTTCAAGAAAAGACTGGTCGAAGAAGCTGGATGATGCTCTTTGGGTATACAGGACAGCCTTTAAAAAACCAATTGGGATGTCTCCTTCTAAGTATAAAGTGGCCTACTGTCTATGAATCTTAATCAAATAAAAGTCCTTGGTTAGACAAAAAAAAAGGGGAGAAAAAGAAATAGCCAAAGAGTGGCAGAACAAAAGAAAAACAAAAAGAAACAAAGCTGGACACCAATAGCTTGAAACTTAGAATATATGCCTGTGGTGTCTTTGTATTAGGATCTGCTTGGATTATTAAGCTCTTTGGAGTGCATCAACACTTGATAACTTGGGTTAACTAACCCGGGATCATCAGCTGAAAGTCCACTATCAAGAGCAACCTAACTACAAGGCATTTAGTAGCCCAAAGAGGTGCTGGGCATCAATGTTCTAAGAAGGAATGTGAGCCAAGTGTCTATAGTGAATAATGTGTCAAGTATAAAGAAAAGGAAATGAACTTGCTACACATGACACTCAAATAAAGCTTATGAACAAAATAATAGCCAAGGATAAAGAAATAATGAGAGGTCATAGCAGTATGTTACTTGAAGCTTGAAGGAGACTTTCTAGGCTTAAGAGTCAATAAGAGGTGAGTGTTTACATATCCACATAAAACCCCATGAACTACCAATAACACTCTACTAGCATGAACATCCTCTTCCATTTCATTCTTTCTTCTCAATAATTCATTTCTTGCTTGGGGACAAGCAAGCTTTAAGTTTGGTGTTGTGATGACAAGTCATCTTAGCCTAGTTTCACTAGCCTTTTTCTTTTGTTTTCAATTGAATTATGCACTTTCTTGAGCCATAAGCAAGCCAATTGGGTAGATTTTCATGCTTCCTTTGATTTAATCAACCATAGATGAATTAATGCAATTTCATGAGGTTTTATGCTATAATTGTCACATATTATGAAAGAATGAATATCTCATGATTTTGAGCATAGCTTTGATGTGTTTGGTTGATTAATGATAGGTAAAGAAAGCTTGGAGAAAGGATGAAGCAAGAAGGAATGGCTAGGAGGAAGAGAGGACAAAAAGTTTGAGCAAAAGTTTGCCTCAAACTTTAGCTCAAACTTTTGGATTAATTGAAAATGAACCAGGGAGCAAAAAGCTGGACCAAAAGTTTGCCTCACACTTTTGCGCAAACTTTTGGGCAAACTTTTGGGCAAAAAGCTGGAGCAAAAGTTTGCCTCAAACTTTTTGGCAAACTTTTGGCATCACAAATCAACACCCTGGAGAGCAAAAGTTTGCGCCAACGTTTGCCCCTAACTTTTTGGCAAACGTTGGCGCATGAACAACACACCCTGGAGAGAAAAAGTTTGCGCCAACGTTTGCCACTAACTTTTTGGCAAACGTTGGCGCCATGAGTGTGCAAGGGGAGGCCAACGTTGGAGCAAAAGTTTGACCCCAAACTTTTTCCCCAACGTTGGTATCAGCAAAAGAGGGTGGCTGATGTGAAAAGTTGGAGTAAAAGTTTGCCTCAAACTTTTACTCAAACTTTTACTCAAGCTTTCATGATTCCAAATCCGGTTCAATTCGGTTCTTCTCCAAACTCCAAGAGCAATCAACCAAGGCCTCTATCAACCCAATTCCATCAAGAGCAAAGGCCCAATTGAAGGCTTGAAGACCATTTGAAGAAAGTGTATAAATAGCATAGGATTTAAGTTTTTTCGGAGAGCTTCCTTTTTAGAATTTTCAATACTTACAGTAGAGAGCTTTCCTTTTCGGTTTTGATTAATGCACTTAGTAGAGAGCTCACTTTACATTTCTTGGATTGTTGTTTTAATTCAAGAGAATTTGGGAGGAGAATTGATCTCTCTTCTTCCTTGTTCTTGCCCAGCACTCTTTACTTTCCTTGTCTTGGATCTTGGGTGGAGAATTGAAGAACTTCTGTTTCAATCTCACCTTGGGATCTTGTTTAATTCTCTGCTTAATTGAATTTCAGTTTCGGTTAATTGCTTCTTCATCTACTTTCTTTGCAATTTACATTTCCTTTGCAGTTGTTCTTGTTGGATCTAGGAAGGCATTGAGATCTAGACTTGGTTATCTAGTCTCTTGGGTCCTGAGATCTGAATTCCAACTTTACATCCTCTGTTTAATGCTTTTCAATCTCATTTACATTTCTATTTTTAGATCCGATTCAATCAAAGTTATCTTCTACTTCTCTGTCCGTTGCAATTTACTTTTCCTTGTTTAATTTCTGCAAATCCAATTCCCAATTCCCTTTACAATTCAAGCCATTTACATTTCTTGCACTTTAAGATTCTGCAATTTACATTTCTTGCATTCTAAGTTTCTGCCATTTAATTTCTTGTTCTTTAAGATTCAGCACTTTAATTCCTGTTCTCTTTAATTTCATGCCAATTACCCATTCCCTTTACTTTCCATGCGATTTAAATTCTGCAAATCACAAATCTCTCAACCAAATCTTGATTCGCTTGACTAAATCAACCACTAAACTAAAATTGCTCAATCCTTCAATCCCTGTGGGATCGACCTCACTCCCATGAGTTATTATTACTTGATGCGACCCGATGCACTTGCCGGTTAGATTTGTGTGTTTGGAATTCGTTTTCCAAAAATACACATCAAGTTTTTGGCGCCGTTGCCGGGGATTGAATAGATTGACAATGATTAAGTGAGGTGGTAGTTTAGATCAAGCACTTTTTCTTTATTTTTCTCTAATTTTGACTAACCCACTAACTATTTGAATTTTTGCTTAAGCTAACTAAAACTTCATTCTAGCAGTAGATTGAAGTGTCACTGGTTTGAGTGTTTCTTATGTTCTGCTTGCATGTCAGGTACAAGAAGAACCACACCCACCTTTCATGAACAAGACGAAAGAACTCTCAGGAGGTTAAGAAGAGCTGAAAGAGGGAAAAATATTGTTGGAGAAGAGGAATCAGAAGAAGAATTCCAAGATATGGAGGAATATTCAACCAATCCACCTGGTGGAGCAGACAATAACAACAACAACCCACCCCAGAGGAGAGTTTTGACCTCCTATACCTTTGCAAATGCTAGACATTATGGAAGCAGCATTCTCACCCCTAATGTCAATGCAAATAACTTTGAATTGAAGCCACAACTCATTACATTGGTCCAGAACAACTGCTCGTTTGGGGGAGGACCATTGGAGGATCCAAATCAACATCTATCTACCTTCTTAAGGATTTGTGACACTGTCAAGTCCAATGGCGTGAATCCTGAGACCTACAAGCTTCTGCTATTCCCGGTCTCATTAAGGGACAAGGCCGCACAATGGCTTGAAACTTTTCCTCAAGGAAGCATCACTAGCTGGGATGACTTGATAACTAAATTTCTAGCCAAATTCTGTCCACTTCAAAGAGTTATCAGGCTGAAAACTGAGGTGCAAACATTCACACAATTGGATGCTGAAAATCTGTATGAAGCATGGGAGAGATACAAAGCTCTGCTGAGGAAATGTCCACCAGAAATGTTCACTGAGTGGGACAAGCTATAGAACTTCTATGAAGGACTCACTCTAAAGGCTCAAAAATCCCTTGACCACTCAGCTGGAGGATCATTGCAACTGATGAAAACAGCAGAAGAAGCTCAAAATCTTATTGACATGGTGGCCAACAATCAATATTTCTTTGCTCACCAAAGAAATCGCCAACCATCACAAAGAAGAGGAGTAATGGAGCTAGAAGGAGTGGACTCAATCTTGGCTCAAAACAAGATGATGCAGCAGCAAATTCAACAACAATTTGAGCAAATGGCCAAGAGGATTGATAATCTCCAAGTTGCAGCAGTTAACACAAGCCAACCATCATCCACATGGGGGCAAAATGAAGAAACTCAAGAAGAACAACAACAAGAGCAAGTACAGTATATCCACAACCAAGGACCAAATGAAGTGTATGGTGATACATACAATCCATCCTGGAAGAACCACCCAAACCTCAGATGGGGAGATAATCACACCCAAAACCAACAACCATGACAGAGGAACTCAAACCAAAACAACCCAAGAAGCAACCAAAACCACAACCAGCAGCAAACTAACCAGAACCCCTACAGAAAACCTCAAAATAACTACCCCAACCCCAACCAGTACCAATCCAATAACCAACTCACCAACCAAAATGCCTACCATCCACCACCCACATCTCATCACCCACCTCAAGTATCACCTGAATCTCAAAGACTCACTAACTTAGAGACCTTGATGGATAAAATGTTGAAACACCAGGAAATGACAACCAAGAACCATGAAGCCTCCATAAAGAGCCTAGAGAGGCAGATGGGACAAATCTCCAAGCAGATCTCTATTGAGAGACCTTCAAGCTCTCTGCCGAGTGACACAATTCCAAATCCTAAGGAAGAATGCAAGGCAATACAATTAAGGAGTGGGAGAACATTGATGAGCAATAATGACACTACAAAGAAGCAAGCAGAGAGCAGCAAAAGGCCAATAGAAGATTAGGAGCAAACAAAGGCAGATGAAACCAAGGATCAAGTTGTGATGCCAAACAAGAGCATTGAGAAACTCAAAGAGAAGGACAACCAACCACACGGTTCAAAAGAAGTAACTCAGGGACAGCAGCAAATAGGAAAAAGCATCACACCTCCACTGCCATATCCCCATAGGTTCAACAAAGAAACTAAGGACCAACATTTTCATAAGTTCCTTGAGACTTTCAAAAAGCTGGAAATCAATATTCCCTTGGCTGAAGCACTTGAGCAAATGCCTCTGTATGCCAAGTTTTTGAAGGAGCTTATCAATAAGAAGAGAAGTTGGGATGAGAAAGAAACCATACTGCTTACTGAGGAATGCAGAGCCTTGATTCAAAAAGGGCTTCCTCCTAAGCTTGAGGACCCAGGGAGCTTTTTGCTACCTTGCACTATTGGGGAATTAACCATCACTAAAGCAATGTGCGATCTAGGATCAAGTATCAAGTTAATACCATCTTCCTCGGTAAAAAAGTTGCATATAGAGGAAGTTAAACCAGTACAGATATCTCTAGAGCTAGTAGATAAGTCAACGGTATACCCCAGGGGTATGATTGAAAACCTTCTGGTTAAGGTGGACAATTTCATATACCCTGCAGATTTTGTGGTTCTGGATTCAGATGGGGATGATGGTGATTCTATTATACTGGGAAGGCCATTCTTGGCCACTGCTAGAGCTATCATAGACATAGAGCAAGGAGAACTAACTCTCAGGATGCATGATAAGAGTGTCACTCTGAAGGTATTACCAGAAGCCCAGTTTAGTAATAAGAAGAGGGACTATATGGAAATTGACAAGGTGATTCACAACAATATCCCAAGGCAGAAGATTGTGCAGAAGGATGAAAAAGTCCAAGAGGATATCGGAGTATTAGCCACTGAAGAGAGAAATCCCCAAGGTAAGTCTACAGCCATAAAAGAAAGATCAACAAAAAAAGGGATGAAACGCAGAAACAAAACAAAAAGGGGTTGGAAGAACAGGAAGATTCCAACAAAGGGGCTTTCCAAAGGTGACAAAGTGCAATTGATATATCAACAACTGGGAGCAAGCCGACAGACTGATGACTATTACAATGTCAGCAACATACTCTCGTTGGAACATGCTGAAATTGAACATCAGAGAACAAAGAGGAGGATCACAGTCAGGGGAGACAAGTTGAGGCACTACAATCCTCAACCACCATAAAAGAAAGCTCCAATGTCAAGCTAGTGACAATAAAAGAGCGCTCCATGGGAGGCAACCCATGACTTAAGATTTATGTCATTTTAAATTCAATAAGCTCTGATCATCTGAGCATGAAAATTTTTTTTCATGGACATACTCAATGAATGCATGCAAATTTTTTTTACATATGCTAAGACTTCTAAAGTTTGGTGTGCCTTCAAGCACACCAAACCAGTGTTACAAACATTTTCATACTATATGCCTAGCATATGACCAAACACTAAGTTTGGTGTTTCTCTTCTCATGAAAATAAAAAAAAAATCATGCATCAATGATCATACATTATCTCTTACTGAGACTTTTCATTTAAAAAGAAATCATATTCTGTGATGAAGGCATCAATTGTGATTTACTACTAGCATCTCACATTTACCCCTTAAGCAAGATACAAGTTTGGTGTTCACCAAACTTTGATGCACGGATTTAGGGACACAATTGATCCTTCATGAAAAAAAAAAGAGAGAGAAAAAGGAAAATTATGATGAAAACATTTCTTATAAACATTTGACCAAGAATGACATTGGGATTTCAATTTCACTAGTTGGAGGAAGAAACACATATTTTCAACTATATGACCAAACATTAAGTTTGGTGTCCTCCAAGAAAAGTCACGGTTCAAATGGATATAAGGAATGGTGATTCATATAGTGTTAATGAAAAAAAAGCACCATTGCCACGGTTTGATATAGCTAATGTGTGTTGTCTTGTTGTGATGACTAGGTGGTCAAAGAACACTTTATGAAAGAGACAAGACAAAGGAAAGCATAGCATGAGGACAAAATCTCATCACATGCCTCAAAAAGAGAATCTGCCACTCCTTGAAATGATCACGGCAAAGACAATTGAAGAAGCAAGCTTTGTCTTCATTCATCCTTACATGCACACCTTTGATTCACATAGTATCTAACTGCATCCCAGCCCTTCATTGTTCATTTAAATAACATACCACCTCCAAGCCATGCATGTGACCGAACCCTTGCACTCCAACCATTTAAACTTCCCTTCATCATTTCTCATCATAACAAGATCGGCCTCAAATTTCATCTTTCTCCAAACACACATCAAAATCTCTAACATTCTTCACACTCCCTTTAACCTCAAGAGTCTCAAACAACCAAGTGATCATGGCCTCTTCCTCAAGAACCAAACGAAGAAAAGGGAAAGACCCCATGGTGGAGGAGAGCACCCTTGAATATGACCGATGGAGATTCAAATCTTGGTACCATCAGATGCAAATTGAATGGATGAATGAGAAGAAGATATATCCAGAAATTCCACTCTTGCTGCCGGATGATGAATGCCAAGAAATGAAGGACAAAATTCGAAAGAGGAGGTGGGAGGAACTCATATCACCAATCACCCGAATCAATGCTAATATCATAAGAGAGTTCTATGCCAATGTCTCAAGGCTTGACATGAGTGAGGCCCCAACATACAAGAGCTATGTGCGGGGAGTGGAAGTAGACTTTAGCTCGGATGCAATCAAGAAAGTCTTGGGACTAAAATCAGTCCGCTTTAGTGAACCGGGATACCACCAAAGGGTAAATGGTGATCCGGATTATGATGGGATTGCTAGAGATATTTGTATGGAGAACTCAGAATGGGAAGGAGATGACAAGAACAAATACAAGTATTTGAAGAGAGTTAACCTTACCCCGGAAGCAAAGGGATGGTATGAGTTGTTGAAAAGATCAATTCTGGGCACAGTAAACACCTCAGAAGTTAACAAGAATAGAGCTGTTATGTTGCATTGCATTATTGTGGGAGGAGAGGTAAAAGTTCATGAAATCCTGGCAAAAGACATTCAAAAGCTTGCTGAGAAGAACTCGGCCGGGTCTTGGTTATACTATCCAAGTACCATTTGGAGGTTGTGTGCAAAGGCTAAAGTGCCAATGGAAGAGGAGAATCCAATGTGGTTAAGCCAAGGCATGCCTATAACCATTGAAAGAATGATGATGGCTCCTGAAGCACATCAAGGCCGAAGAAGGCAAAGAGAAGAACCAATGGAGGGAGAAGAATTACAAGAGGAAGAAGAGCCACAAGAGGAGGAGGAACAGCAGCACTTTCCTCTACATAATAATCTGGACATGACTCAAATGCAGGAAGCAATTGGAAGATTATCACAACAGTACATGAGAATTCAAGAAAGGCAAGAGGAATACCATTCACTATACATGAAAAACCAACAAGAACAAGAAGAACGGGAGCTAAGAATGATGAACAAACAAAGTGAATTTGAGTCAAAATTCCTTGTGATGCAAGAAGAGCATGCTTTTCAATCTCATGAATCATTTGGAAAGTTGGAACAAATGCAAGCTGAAAATTTGAGGGCTCTCAAAGAGTTCACAACACTCCAAGATGCAAGATATGAAGTCCAAGCCGACTACAACATAAATAGTCAAATCAAGCTGAACTATATTGGAGAGCATCTGCACAACATGGATCCAGCTTTTCCAACTTTTGATGAATTCTTCAAAAGGAGAAGTGAGATAGAAGTAAGCAATGCAATGAAGCTTGAAGATAGAGTAGAGGAAGCGATGAATAGAGCTGGTTTCTGGCGGGATCAACAGACAACAGACATGGACACAGGGAACACCAGCAACCAGGTGTATGAAAGAAGAAAGAAAAAGCATGACAAATAAAAGGTGGACTTGCTCCTTGTTCATCACTACAAAGAAAAAAGCATGCATTGTGTCTGTTTTAAGTAGTCCTTGCATCTTTAAGTAGTTATTATAATTAATAGTTTTTACATCATGTTTGTTTCTCTTAAAATAAGTAAGCTAGTCTATGTGTGTGCTTGTGTGTTTACTTTCACTGAACAAAAAGAATACTTTGTCCCCTGCATTTTCAATTCAATAAAAGAAATGTTTGAATGTGAAGTGAGATAGTTCTCTGTTAGATAGAAGTACAATAAAAGTAAGTGGTGGTGTGTGTGTGTGATTGTATAATAGCTCACTTTAGTGAATAAAAGAACTAAGATGTCTCCTTCTAAGTATAAAGTGGCCTACTGTCTATGAATCTCAATCAAATAAAAGTCCTTGGTTAGACAAAAAAAAAAGGGGAGAAAAAGAAATAGCCAAAGAGTGGCAGAACAAAAGAAAAACAAAAAGAAACAAAGCTGGACACCAATAGCTTGAACCTTAGAATATATGCCTGTGGTGTCTTTGTATTAGGATCTGCTTGGATTATTAAGCTCTTTGGAGTGCATCAACACTTGATGACTTGGGTTAACTAACCCAGGATCATCAGCTGACAGTCCACTATCAAGAGCAACCTAACTACAAGGCATTTAGTAGCCCAAAGAGGTGCTGGGCATCAATGTTCTAAGAAGGAATGTGAGCCAAGTGTCTATAGTGAATAATGTGTCAAGTATAAAGAAAAGGAAATGAACTTGCTACACATGACACTCAAATAAAGCTTATGAACAAAATAATAGCCAAGGATAAAGAAATAATGAGAGGTCATAGCAGTATGTTA
Source organism: Arachis hypogaea (assembly GCF_003086295.3). Classification (NCBI taxonomy): domain Eukaryota; kingdom Viridiplantae; phylum Streptophyta; class Magnoliopsida; order Fabales; family Fabaceae; genus Arachis; species Arachis hypogaea. The sequence goes on along the minus strand of NC_092048.1, from coordinate 78,536,044 downwards.
CTTGAAGCTTGAAGGAGACTTTCTAGGCTTAAGAGTCAATAAGAGGTGAGTGTTTACATATCCACATAAAACCCCATGAACTACCAATAACACTCTACTAGCATGAACATCCTCTTCCATTTCATTCTTTCTTCTCAATAATTCATTTCTTGCTTGGGGACAAGCAAGCTTTAAGTTTGGTATTGTGATGACAAGTCATCTTAGCCTAGTTTCACTAGCCTTTTTCTTTTGTTTTCAATTGAATTATGTACTTTCTTGAGCCATAAGCAAGCCAATTGGGTAGATTTTCATGCTTCCTTTGATTTAATCAACCATAGATGAATTAATGCAATTTCATGAGGTTTTATGCTATAATTGTCACATATTATGAAAGAATGAATATCTCATGATTTTGAGCATAGCTTTGATGTGTTTGGTTGATTAATGATAGGTGAAGAAAGCTTGGAAAAAGGTTGAAGCAAGAAGGAATGGCTAGGAGGAAGAGAGGGCAAAAAGTTTGAGCAAAAGTTTGCCTCAAACTTTAGCTCAAACTTTTGGATTAATTGAAAATGAACCAGGGAGCAAAAAGCTAAACCAAAAGTTTGTCTCAAACTTTTGTGCAAACTTTTGGGCAAAAAGCTGGACCAAAAGTTTGCCTCAAACTTTTGTGCAAACTTTTGGGCAAACTTTTGGACAAAAAGCTAGAGCAAAAGTTTGCCTCAAACTTTTTGGCAAACTTTTGGCATCACAAATCAACACCCTGGAGAGAAAAAGTTTGCGCCAACGTTTGCCCCTAACTTTTTGGCAAACGTTGGCGCATGAACAACACACCCTGGAGAGCAAAATTTTGCGCCAACGTTTGCCTCTAACTTTTTGGCAAACGTTGGCGCCATGAGTGTGCAAGGGGAGGCCAACGTTGGAGCAAAAGTTTGACCCCAAACTTTTGCCCCAACGTTGGTATCAGCAAAAGAGGGTGGCTGATGTGAAAAGTTGGAGTAAAAGTTTGCCTCAAACTTTTACTCAAGCTTTCATGATTCCAAACCCGGTTCAATTCGGTTCTTCTCCAAACTACAAGAGCAATCAACCAAGGCCTCTATCAACCCAATTCCATCAAGAGCAAAGGCCCAATTGAATGCTTGAAGACCATTTGAAGAAAGTGTATAAATAGCATAGGATTTAAGTTTTTCGGAGAGCTTCCTTTTTAGAATTTTCAATACTTATAGCAGAGAGCTTTCCTTTTCGGTTTTGATTAGTGCACTTAGTAGAGAGCTCACTTTACATTTCTTGGATTGTTGTTTTAATTCAAGATAATTTGGGAGGAGAATTGATCTCTCTTCTTCCTTGTTCTTGCCCAGCACTCTTTACTTTCCTTGTCTTGGATCTTGGGTGGAGAATTGAAGAACTTTTGTTTCAATCTCACCTTGGGATCTTGTTTAATTCTCTGCTTAATTGAATTTCAGTTTCGGTTAAATTGCTTCTTCATCTACTTTCTTTGCAATTTACATTTCCTTTGCAGTTGTTCTTGTTGGATCTAGGAAGGCATTGAGATCTAGACTTGGTTATCTAGTCTCTTGGGTCCTGAGATCTGAATTCCAACTTTACATCCTCTGTTTAATGCTTTTCAATCTCATTTACATTTCTGTTTTTAGATCCGATTCAATCCAAGTTATCTTCTACTTCTCTGTTCGTTGCAATTTACTTTTCCTTGTTTAATTTCTGCAAATCCAATTCCCAATTCCCTTTACAATTCAAGCCATTTACATTTCTTGCACTTTAAGATTCTGCAATTTACATTTCTTGCGTTCTAAGTTTCTGCCATTTAATTTCTTGTTCTTTAAGATTCAGCACTTTAATTCCTGTTCTCTTTAATTTCATGCCAATTACCCATTCCCTTTACTTTCCATGCAATTTAAATTCTGCAAATCACAAATCTCTCAACCAAATCTTGATTCGCTTGACTAAATCAACCACTAAACTAAAATTGCTCAATCCTTCAATCCCTGTGGGATCGACCTCACTCCCGTGAGTTATTATTACTTGATGCGACCCGGTGCACTTGCCGGTTAGATTTGTGTGTTTGGAATTTGTTTTCCAAAAATACACATCACATGCTAACAAATTCTCAAGTACTTGGGGAACAAGCAACTTCCAATAACTTTACAGGAATTCAATCAATCTCTTGGAAAGAATGCATACCATCAGCTATGAAGAAAAAGAAGGACACAAAAGGCAAAGATGGTAATGACAGAGAGGAAGCAACTGGCCTTCAAGAGGTTGTATTGTAACTTAACCATTTCCACTTTGGAATGTGTACTTTGGAAGTCTGAATGTGCCCATGTTAATCATCAATTATAGTTTAAGCTATTTTACATTCTGTTATGTTTACATTATGCAATAAGTGTGCTAGCCTAGGTGTGTGTGCTTTCACTTTCACTTCTCTGAATGCTTGTCTTGTCCCATGAGCCTTTTCAATTTCAATAAAAGAAATGCTTGAACAAGAAGTGGAATAGTTCCTTTTTAGCAAGAAGTGAAATAACAGTAATTGGTGGTATGTATGTTTGATTGTGTAGTAACACACTTAGAATGAATAAAGGATAGAGTATTCTCTTTTTTAAGTAAAAACTAGCATGTTGTCTATGAATCTTAGCAAATAAAAGTTCTTGGATGGAAGAGAAACAAACAAAAAGAAAGAAAAAGAAAAGCCAAAAGTGGCAGCAAAAATAAAAGAAAGTAAAGAATAAGGCTAGACACCAATAGCTTGAACCTTAGGACATATGCCTGTGGTGTCTTTGTACTAGGATCTGCTTGGATGATTAGGTTCTATGGAGTGCTTTAACACTTGGTACTTGGGTTAACTAACCCGGGATTATCAACCGAAAGTCCATTATCAAGAGCAACCTAGTTACAAGACATTTAGTAACCCAAAGAGGTGCTGGGCAACAATGTCTTAAGAAGAATTGTGAGCCAAGTGTCTGTAGTGGAAAATGTGTTAAGTACAAATAAGCTAAGAAACTGCTACAACACATGATACTGAGCTAAAGTTTACAGGAAAAGAAAATGAAGAAAAGAAACTACCAAGGATGAATGAATAATAAGAAGTCATAGCAGTATGATAATTGATGCTTGAAGGAGACATTCTAGGCCTAAAAATCAATAAGAAGTGAGCTGTTGCATTTTCTGCATAAAAACCCATTAACTAATAACAAGGACTTGCTGATATGAACATCACCTTCTGTTTCATTCTTTCTTCTTAATAATTCAATACTTGCTCAAGGACAAGCACGATTTAAGTTTGGTGTTGTGATGCCAGGGCATCTTAGGCTAGTTTCACTAGCCTTTTTCTTTGTTTTTAATAGTTTTTATGCACTTTCTTGAGTTATAAGTAAGCAAATTGGGTAGAAATTCATGTATGCCTAGATTCATCCAATTATGATTAATTTGATGCAATTTTATGAGAATTATGCTATAATTACTTGTATGCCAAGAATAATGAGAATTCTCATGAATTTAGCAAGGCTTTGATGCATGTGTTGGTTGATGATAGGTGAAAGAAAGCATGAGGGAAGGTTGAAGAAGGAGCCTAGAGAAGATGAAGAAGAAGTAACGTTGGTGACCAAGTTGGACCACCAATGTTGGCTCAAACGTTGGAAGAGACGCAGAGCAATTCTCTGCATAAGTTGCTGATTTTCACGTTGGAGGGCGCGTTGGACCTCCAACGTTACCTGGTGCACGAATTGTGAATCACACTTTTCACAACGCGTACCACTAACCAGCAAGTGCACTGGGTCGTCCAAGTAATACCTCACATGAGTAAGGGTTGAATCCCACGGAGATTGTTGGTTTGAAGCAATCTATGATTATCTTGTAAATCTTAGTCAGGAAGTCAATTACGTTTATCAGTTGAATTGTGAATAACCAAGAGAGCATAAATTAAAGGTTACTTGTTGTGCAGTAATGGAGAATATGTTGGAGTTTTGGAGATGCTTAGTCTTCTGAATCTCTGCTTTCCTCTGTCTTCTGATTCACGCACGCACGTCCTCCTATGGCAAGCTGTGTGTTGGTGGATCACCGTTGTCAATGGCTACCTTCCCTCCTTCCAGTGAAAACTACGCTCACGCGCTCTGTCACAGCACGGCTAATCACCGGTTGGTTCTCGATCCGGTTGGAATAGGATTTACTATCCTTTTGCGCCTGTCACTAACACCCAGCCTTCAGGAGTTTGAAGCTCGTCACAGTCATTCAATCCTTGAATCCTACTCGGAATACCACAGACAAGGTTTAGACTTTCCGGATTCTCATGAATGCCGCCATCAGTTCTAGCTTATACCACGGAGATTCTGATTAAAGAATCTAAGAGATACTCATTCAATCGAATATAGAACGGAGGTGGTTGTCAGGCACACGTTCATGATTTGAGGAAGGTGATGAATGTCACAGATCATCACCTTCATCACAGTTAAGCGCAAATGAACATCTTAGATAGGAACAAGCGTGTTTGAATGGAAAACAGAAATACTTGCATTAATTCATCGAGACACAGCAGAGCTCCTCACCCCCAACAATGGAGTTTAGAGACTCATGCCGTCAGAGAATACAAAGTTTAGATCTGCAATGTCATGAGATACAAAATAAGTCTCTAAAAGTTGTTTAAATACTAAACTAGTAGCCTAGGTTTACAAAAATTGGATAAACTATGATGGATGATGCAGAGATCCACTTCTGGGGCCCACTTGGTGTGTGCTGGGGCTGAGACTTAAGCAATTCACATGCAGAGGCCATTTGTGGAGTTGAACGCCAGTTTTTATGCCAGTTTGGGCGTTCAACTCCAGCTTTTGATCCTTTTCTGGCGCTGGACGCCAGAATTGGGCAGAGGACTGGCGTTGAACGCCAGTTTACGTCGTCTATCCTTGTGCAAAGTATGGACTATTATATATTGCTGGAAAGCCCTGGATGTCTACTTTCCAATGAAATTGGAAGCACGCCATTTCGAGTTCTGTAGCTCCATAAAATCCACTTTGAGTGCAGGGAGGTCAGAATCCAACAGCATCAGCAGTCCTTTTTCAGCCTGAATCAGATTTTTGCTCAGCTCCTTCAATTTCAGCCAGAAAAATACCTGAAATTACAGAAAAACACACAACTCATAGTAAAGTCCAGAAATATGAATTTTTCCTAAAAACTAATGGAAATAAACTAAAAACTAACTAAAACATACTCTAAACTATATAAAATTATCCCCAAAAAGCGTATAAAATATCCGCTCATCACAACACCAAACTTAAACTGTTGCTTGTCCTCAAGCAACTTAGACAAATAAAATAGAAGACTAATAAGTTGAGAAGCAATAATATCTCAGAGTTTTTGAGTGAAGCTCAGATTCTAATTAGATGAGCGGGACTAGTAGCTTTTTGCTTCTGAACAGTTTTGGCATCTCACTTTATCCATTGAAGCTCAGAGTGATTGGCATCTATAGGAACTCAGAATTCAGATAGTGTTATTGATTCTCTTAGTTTAGTGTGATGATTCTTGAACACAGCTTCTTTATGAGTCTTGGCCGTGGCCCTAAGCACTTTGTTTTCCAGTATTACTACCGGATACATAAATGCCACAGACACATAACTGGGTGAACCTTTTCAGATTGTGACTCAGCTTTGCTAAAGTCCCCAATTAGAGGTGTCCAGAGTTCTTAAGCACACTCTTCTTTTTGCTTTGGACCTTGACTTTAACCGCTCAGTCTCAAGTTTTCACTTGACACCTGCACGCCACAAGCACATGGTTAGGGACAGCTTGGTTCAGCTGCTTAGACCAGGATTTTAGTCCTTTAGGCCCTCCTATCCACTGATGCTCAAAGCCTTGGGATCCTTTTTATTTGCCCTTGCCTTTTGGTTTTAAGAGCTTTTGGCTTTTTCTGCTTGCTTTTTTTCTCTTTTTTTTTTTTTTTTTTTCTGCAAGCTTTGTTCTTTGCTGCTTTTTCTTGCTTCAAGAATCATTTTTATGATTTTCAGATTATCAATAACATGTCTCATGTTCTTCATTCTTTCAAGAGCCAACATATTTAACAGTCTTAAACAACAAATTCAAAAGACATATGCACTGTTCAAGCATTCATTCAGAAGACAGAAAGCATTGCCACCACATTTAACCAATTAGAATTTCTTTTATTAAACTCGAAATTTTATTGCTTCTTATTCAAAAGATCTACTATTTTATTCATGTTTAATGATGATGAGAAAAATAAACTATAGCTTAATTGGAGATAAAATCAAATATATACTAATTACTATTATATGACTTCTAAGGTAGACTTTTTATAAGGACACTGTCACAGAGTTAAGGCAGAAATTGGAAATTAACAACCTTTATTCTGGGGGTATGAGGGTTCCTCTGATCCTTGGGAGGCTTGGTATTACAGAAGACTTTTGGCGCTTCAGTTCCCTTAAGTCACGTCCCTGCTCCTCTTGTTCTTTAAACATATGGGTCAGCATTTGACTGTGTTCCTTCTGTTGTTTTATTATTTGCTCCATAGCTTCCTGTATCTTGGTGACAGACGTCTCAAGATTTTCCCAATATTCCGCTTGAGGAATCTCTGGGAGGAATTCCTGTGCTCTCTTCTTGATAAGATCCTCCTGTGCTTGTTGTCTCTCCATTGATGCTTTGGTGATTGACTTTTCAATTAGGATATATTCAGTTATTCCCATCTTGACTCCAGCGTCCTTGCAGAGCAGAGAGATCACGCTTGGATAAGCCAACCTGGCCTCTTTTGAATTTTTGTTAGCAATCTTATAGAGCTCAGTTGAAATCAGCTGATGAACCTCCACTTCCTTTCCCATCATGATGCAATGAATCATCACTGCTCTTTTAACTGTGACTTCAGAACGGTTGCTAGTTGGCAACAGAGAACGCCCAATGAAGTCCAGCCATCCTCTGGCAACTGGTTTGAGATCCTCCCTCTTGAGTTGATTTGGGACGCCCTTTGTGTTGGTGGTCCACCTGGCTCCAGGGATACATATGTCCTCTAGAATCTTATCCAGGCCAATGTCTACTCTCATCATCCTCCTGTTGAAGGAGTCTGGATCATCCTTTAGCTGAGGTAGCTTTAATATCTCTCTGATCTTGTCAGGGGTGGTATGAACAATCTTTCCCCTGACCATGGTCCGAAATTCGTAGCAGGCAGTTCCAGATAAACTTTGCTTGTCAGTCTGCCACATATTAGCATAGAACTCCTGGACCATGTTCCTTCCTATTTTCGTTTCAGGATTAGCTAGGACTTCCCAGTTCCTGATTCGAATTTGCTCCTGGATCTCCGGATATTCGTCTTCTTTCAGATCGAATCTAACTTCCGGGATCACTGATCTCAGACCCATTACTTTAAGATAATGGTCTGAATGTTCTTTAGATAAGAACTTCCCTCGATTCCAAAGTGGTTTTGGAACGCTCTCTTTCTTGCCTCTTGGAGTGGATTGTTTTCCTTTGGGAGCCATGATCTTAGTGATCTCGGATAAACACACCAAACTTAGAGGTTTGCTTGTCCTCAAGCAAAAGAAAAGAAAGGAGAGGGATAGAAGGAGATCTAGATGCACTTGGTGATGGAGGAGGGGGGAGGCCGAACCCAATTCTTAAAGGGGTGGGGGGTGGGTTTTCGAAAAATTGGAAAAGATAAGATAAAAAGATTGAGTTGAAAAAGATAAGATAGAAGATATAGTTTAATTTTGAAAAGATAGGATAGATTTTTGAAAAAGATAAATTTGGATTTTGAAAAAGATAATATGAAGATTTGAAAAAGATATGGATTAGTTGAAAAGATTTTTGAGTGAAAAAGATAGATTTGTTTTCAGAAAAGATTTTGAAAAGAGTTGGATTGAATTTGGAAAGATGGATTTTTAGAACTCAGGGTTCTTGATATGTTCATGTAAAAATCATGCATTGAAGCATAAAATTTGAAATTAGAATGGAAATACGTGTGGGGTAATTGGATTTGGCTCCTCCCTGTCTTCCTGGCGTTTGAACGCCCAAACACTGCTTGTTTTGGGCGTTCAACGCCCAAATGCTGATCTCCTGGGCGTTCAGCGCCCAGTTGCTGCCATTACTGGCGTTCAACGCCCAGTGGGTGGCCATTTCTGGCGTTGAACTCCCAGATTGCTACCATTACTGGCGTTCAGCGCCCAGTGGATGCCCATTTTGGGCGCTGAACGCCCAAAATGCCCCTTTACTGGCGTTTTCTTGCCATTGAGCTCTTTTACTCTGTTTTGTATGCCGATTCCTTCTATAACCCTGTAAACTTATACAAATGATTCTATACCTTAGTGTCAGTGAACTTTATATAAAAATAGGGCAAAAATGCTTAGAGGATTGATGCCCCATGGCTGGGTTGCCTCCCAGCAAGCGCTTCTTTATTGTCTTTAGCTGGACCTTGCTGAGCTTTTAATCTAGCTTCAGCCTTGAGCATTCTTGCTCAATGTTGCCTTCAAGATAATGCTTGATTCTCTGTCCATTGACAATGAACTTCTTATCAGAATCAATATCTTGAAGCTCCACATAACCATATGGTGACACACTTGTAATCACATATGGTCCCCTCCACCGGGATTTCAGTTTCCCGGGGAATAGCCTGAGTCTAGAGTTAAACAACAGAACCTTCTGTCCTGGTTCAAAGATTCTAGATGACAGCTTTCTGTCATGCCACTTTTTTTATTTTTCTTTATATAGCTTGGCATTTTCGAAAGCTGTGAATCTGAACTCCTCTAGCTCATTTAGCTGGAGCAATCTTTTTTCTCCTGCTAATTTGGCATCCAAGTTTAGGAATCTGGTTGCCCAGTAGGCCTTATGTTCCAGTTCCACGGGCAGGTGACATGCCTTACCATACACCAGTTGGTATGGAGAGGTCCCTATAGGGGTCTTGAATGCTGTTCTGTAAGCCCACAGAGCATCATCCAAGCTCCTTGCCCAATCCTTTCTACAGGTATTTACTGTCCGTTCCAGGATTCTCTTTAATTCTCTGTTAGAGACTTCAGCCTGCCCATTGGTTTGTGGATGATATGGAATGGCCACCTTGTGGCGAATTTCATACCGAACCATGGCAGAGTAAAGCTGTTTATTGCAGAAGTGAGTGCCCCCATCACTGATTAGTACTCTAGGGACACCAAACCTGCTAAAAATATGTTTCTGGAGGAACTTCAGCACTATTTTAGTATCATTGGTGGGTGTGGCAATAGCCTCAACCCATTTTGATACATAGTCAACTGCCACCAGAATATAAGTGTTTGAGTATGATGGTGGGAAAGGTCCCATGAAGTCAATTCCCCATACGTCAAACAACTCAATTTCCATGATTCCTTGTTGAGGCATGGCGTAACCATGAGGCAGATTACCAGCTCTTTGGCAACTGTCACAATTACGTACAAACTCTCGGGAATCTTTATAGAGTGTGGGCCAATAGAAGCCACATTGGAGGATCTTGGTGGCTGTTCGCTCACCTCCGAAATGGCCTCCATATTGAGATCCGTGGCAATGCCATAGGATTCTCTGTGCTTCCTCTCTGGGGACACACCTACGGATAATTCCGTCTGCACATCTCTTAAAGAGATAGGGTTCATCCCACAAGTAGTACTTTGCATCAGTGACTAATTTCTTCTTTTGTATTCTATTGTACTCCTTGGGTATGAACCGTGCAGCTTTATAGTTTGCAATATCGGCAAACCATGGTGCTTCCTGAATGGCAAATAGATGCTCATCAGGGAACGTCTCAGAGATCTCAAGAAAGGGGAGGGACGTCCCTTCCACTGGCTCTATCCGGGACAGATGATCAGCCACTTGGTTCTCTGTCCCTTTTCTGTCTCTTATTTCTATATCAAACTCTTGCAGAAGCAATACCCATCTGATGAGCCTGAGTTTTGAATCCTGCTTTGTGAGTAGATATTTAAGAGCAGCATGGTCAGTATACACAATCACTTTTGATCCTACTAAGTATGATCTGAACTTGTCAATGGCGTAAACCACTGCAAGTAGTTCTTTTTCTGTGGTTGTGTAATTTTTCTGGGCATCATTTAGAACGCGACTGGCATAATAAATGACATGCAGAAGCTTGTCATGCCTCTGTCCCAATACTGCACCAATGGCATGATCACTGGCATCACACATTAACTCAAATGGCAATGTCCAGTCTGGTGCAGAAATGACTGGTGCTGTGACCAGCTTAGCTTTCAGCGTTTCAAGCGCTTGCAGGCATGCTGTGTCAAACACAAATGGTGTGTTAGCAGCTAGCAGATTGCTTAGAGGTTTTGCGATTTTTGAAAAATCCTTTATAAACCTCCTATAGAATCCTGCATGCCCCAGAAAGCTTCTGATTGCCTTAACATTGGCAGGTGGTGGTAATTTTTCAATTACCTCTATTTTTGCTTGATCCACCTCTATTCCCTTGTTTGAGATTTTATGCCCAAGAACAATTCCTTCAGTCACCATGAAGTGACACTTTTCCCAGTTTAAAACTAGGTTAGTTTCTTGGCATCTTTTCAGAACAAGTTTCAAGTGATCAAGACAGGAGCTGAATGAGTCTCCATATACTGAGAAGTCATCCATGAAGACTTCCAGAAATTTTTCCACCATGTCAGAGAAAATAGAGAGCATGCATCTCTGGAAGGTTGCAGGCGCATTGCATAGCCCAAATGGCATCCTTCTATAAGCAAACACTCCAGATGGGCATGTGAATGCTGTTTTCTCTTGATCCTGGGGATCTACTGCAATCTGGTTATAGCCTGAATAGCCATCCAAAAAGCAGTAATAATCATGACCTGCTAGTCTCTCTAGCATCTGGTCTATGAATGGTAAAGGAAAATGATCCTTTCTGGTGGCTGTATTGAGCCTTCTGTAGTCAATACACATGCGCCACCCTGTAACTGTTCTTGTGGGAACCAGTTCATTTTTTTCATTATGAATCACTGTCATGCCTCCCTGTTTTGGGACGACTTGAACAGGGCTCACCCAGGGGCTATCAGAAATAGGATAAATAATCCCAGCCTCTAGTAACTTGGTGACCTCTTTCTGCACCACTTCCTTCATGGCTGGATTTAGCCGCCTCTGTGGTTGAACCACTGGTTTAGCATTATCCTCCAATAGGATTTTGTGCATGCATCTAGCTGGGCTTATGCCCTTAAGGTCACCTATGGACCACCCAAGAGCTGTCTTGTGTGTCCTTAGCACTTGAATAAGTGCTTCCTCTTCCTGTGAATTTAAAGCAGAGCTTATGATCACTGGAAAAGTGTCACCTTCTCCCAGAAATGCATATTTCAAGGATGGTGGTAGTGGCTTGAGCTCGGGTTTAGGAGGTTTTTCCTCTTTCAGAAGAAAGTTCAGAGGCTCTTTCATGTCCTCCGAATCATCCAAATCAGGCTGAACATCTTTAAAGATGTCTTCCAACTCTGATTCGAGACTCTCAGCCATGTTGATCTCTTCTACCAAAGAGTCAATGAGATCAACTTTCATGCAGTCTGTTGATGTGTCTGGATGCTGCATGGCTTTGACAGCGTTCAACTTAAACTCATCATCATTGAATCTCAGGGTTATTTCCCCCTGTTGGACATCAATGAGAGATCGTCCAGTTGCTAGGAAGGGTCTTCCTAAAATGAGAGTAGCACTCTTGTGCTCCTCCATTTCCAGCACAATAAAGTCAGTGGGAAAGGCGAATAGCCCAACTCTGACAATCATGTCCTCAATCACGCCTGATAGGTATTTAGTGGAACCATCAGCAAGTTGGAGACATATCCGGGTTGGTTTAACTTCTTCAGTTAAGCCAAGCTTCCTGATAGTGGATGCAGGTATCAGGTTGATGCTTGCCCCAAGATCACATAAAGCTGTCTTGGTGCAATCACCTTCTAATATGCATGGTATCAGAAAACTCCCAGGGTCTTTAAGCTTTTTAGGAAAGCTTTTTAGAATGACTGCACTGCATTCTTCAGTGAGGAGAACTCTTTCTGTTTCTCTCCACTCATTTTTATGACTCAAGATCTCTTTCATGAACTTGGCATAAGAAGGTATTTGCTCAAGTGCCTCTGCAAATGGAATCTTTATTTCAAGAGTCCTTAGATAATCTGCAAAGCGAGCAAATTGCTTATCCTGCTCCTCTTTCTGGAGTTTTTGAGGATAAGGTATCTTGGCTTTATATTCCTCAACCTTAGTGGTTAAAGAAGCCTTTTTAGAGGGGTTGCTATCAGCACTTGTGTGTGTCTGATCCCTCACTGGCAATTGAGTGCCAGAGTCAGAAGCTGGAGTGACGTTAGACGCCAGCTCACTGTCTGTTCCTGGCGCCTGAACGCCAGAAATGTGCCCATGTTGGGCGTTCAACGCTGGATTCTGCCCCATTTGGGCGTTCAACGCCAGATTCTTGCCCATTTCTGGCGTTGAACGCCAATCCTGCCTTGTTTCTGGCGCTGAACGCCAGTTTTGGGCATGGTCTGGGCGTTCAGCACCAGCCTTCCACCCATTTTCTGGCGTTTTAGTGCCAGAATTATTTTTCCCTGGGCTCTTACTGTCCTCAGGTGAATCTTTGGTGGGTCGCTCATTTCTTGAATTTTTGATGCCTTGAGGTGGGGTATTTAATGTTTTCCCACTTCTTAATTGAACTTCTTGGCATTCTTCTGCTATTTGCCTTGATAGCTGCTGCTTTGTTTGCTTAAACTGTTCGTCCATATGTATATTAGCTATCCTTGTCTCCTGTAGCCTGTCCTTGAATTCAGCTAGCTGCTTTGTTAGAAAATCCAATTGCTGGTTGAATTCAGCAGCTTGTTTTACAGTACTGAATTCAGCAGTTACTGTTTTAACCTCTTCATTCATGGAAGGGTTGCTGCTTAGATACAGATGCTGATTCCTGGCAACTGTATCAATGAGCTCTTGAGCCTCTTCAATTGTCTTTCTCATATGAATAGATCCACCAGCTGAGTAATCTAGAGACATCTGAGCTCCTTCTGCAAGCCCATAGTAGAAGATGTCTAACTGAACCCACTTTGAAAACATTTCAGAGGGGCATTTTCGTAGCATCTCTCTGTATCTCTCCCAGGCATCATAAAGAGATTCATTATCTCCTTGTTTAAAGCCTTGGATGTCCAGCCTTAGCTGTGTCATCCTTTTTGGAGGAAAATACTGATTCAGGAATTTTTCTGTCAGCTGTTTCCATGTTCTTATGCTGGCCTTAGGTTGGTTATTTAACCACCTCTTAGCTTGATCTTTTACAGCAAATGGAAACAGTAATAGTCGGTAGACATCCTGATCTATTTCCTTATCATGTACTGTGTCAGCAATTTGTAAAAATTGTGCCAGAAACTCTGTAGGTTCTTCCTGTGGAAGACCGGAATACTGGCAACTTTGCTGCACCATGATAATGAGCTGAGGATTCAACTCAAAGCTACTAACTCCAATGGAGGGTATGCATATGCTACTCCCATATGAAGCAGTAGAGGGGTTAGAATATGACCCCAGAGTCCTCCTGGACTGTTCATTTCCACTTATGTCCATGATGGATATATGGATATAACTTGGACTGATTTATCTTTTTATTTATTTTATTTTATAAGAAGTAAATACTTAAATAAAATAAAATAACTAAAAAGAATTTGAATTTTGAAATTAATATTTTTTTTTAAATAAAAAATAAAAATTAATTAGTTAATAAAAAAAGAAATTTTTGAAAAAGAAGGAAGATATTTTCGAAATTTAGAGAGAGAGAGAGTTAGTTAGGTAGTTTTGAAAAAGTTAAGAAACAAACAAAAAGTTAGTTAGTTAGTTGAAACAAATTTTGAAAAGTTAAGAAGTTAGGAAGTTAGAAGAGATATTTTGAAAAGATATTTTTGAATTTAGTGAGGAGAGAGAAAAACAATAAGATAGTACAAGATTTAAAATTTTTAGATCTAATGCTCCTTGTTTTTGAAAATTTTGGAGGGAAAACACCAAGGAACACCAAACTTAAAAATTTTAAGATCAAGACACAAGGAAAACTCAAGAACACTTTGAAGACTCACAAGAACACAAGAACATGAAGAAAGAACACCAAACTTAAAATTTTTAGAAAACCAAACTAAAATTTTCGAAAACCAAAGGGAAATCAACAAGAAAACACCAAACTTAAAGTTTGGCACAGGATTTAATAGAAAAATTATTTTTGAAAAAGGTTTTTTAAAAAATATGATAGCCAATTATCATGAACATAAACACCACGTTCTAATTAACTGAGCTATAATTTTAAAGTGTTTTAACAGGGGATAATAAAAGACTCTAAACCAAAAAGAAAGATTTTTTTCCTAATCTAAGCAACAAAATAATTCGTCAGTTGTTCAAACACGAACAATCCCCGGCAACGGCGCCAAAAACTTGGTGCACGAATTGTGAATCACACTTTTCACAACGCGTACCACTAACCAGCAAGTGCACTGGGTCGTCCAAGTAATACCTCACGTGAGTAAGGGTCGAATCCCACGGAGATTGTTGGTTTGAAGCAATCTATGATTATCTTGTAAATCTTAGTCAGGAAGTCAATTACGTTTATCAGTTGAATTGTGAATAACCAAGAGAGCATAAATTAAAGGTTACTTGTTGTGTAGTAATGGAGAATATGTTGGAGTTTTGGAGATGCTTAGTCTTCTGAATCTCTGCTTTCCTCTGTCTTCTGATTCACGCACGCACGTCCTCCTATGGCAAGCTGTGTGTTGGTGGATCACCGTTGTCAATGGCTACCTTCCCTCCTTCCAGTGAAAACTACGCTCACGCGCTCTGTCACAGCACGGCTAATCACCGGTTGGTTCTCGATCCGGTTGGAATAGGATTTACTATCCTTTTGCGCCTGTCACTAACGCCCAGCCTTCAGGAGTTTGAAGCTCGTCACAGTCATTCAATCCTTGAATCCTACTCGGAATACCACAGACAAGGTTTAGACTTTCCGGATTCTCATGAATGCCGCCATCAGTTCTAGCTTATACCACAGAGATTCTGATTAAAGAATCTAAGAGATACTCATTCAATCGGATATAGAACGGAGGTGGTTGTCAGGCACACGTTCATGATTTGAGGAAGGTGATGAATGTCACAGATCATCACCTTCATCACAGTTAAGCGCAAATGAACATCTTAGATAGGAACAAGCGTGTTTGAATGGAAAACAGAAATACTTGCATTAATTCATCGAGACACAGCAGAGCTCCTCACCCCCAACAATGGAGTTTAGAGACTCATGCCGTCAGAGAATACAAAGTTTAGATCTGCAATGTCATGAGATACAAAATAAGTCTCTAAAAGTTGTTTAAATACTAAACTAGTAGCCTAGGTTTACAAAAATTGGATAAAATATGATGGATGATGCAGAGATCCACTTCTGGGGCCCACTTGGTGTGTGCTGGGGCCCACTTGGTGTGTGCTGGGGCTGAGACTTAAGCAATTCACGTGCAGAGGCCATTTGTGGAGTTGAACGCCAGTTTTTATGCCAGTTTGGGCGTTCAACTCCAGCTTTTGATCCTTTTCTGGCGCTGGACGCCAGAATTGGGCAGAGGACTGGCGTTGAACGCCAGTTTACGTCGTCTATCCTTGTGCAAAGTATGGACTATTATATATTTCTGGAAAGCCATGGATGTCTACTTTCCAATGCAATTGGAAGCACGCCATTTCGAGTTCTGTAGCTCCAGAAAATCCACTTTGAGTGCAGGGAGGTCAGAATCCAACAGCATCAGCAGTCCTTTTTCAGCCTGAATCAGATTTTTGCTCAGCTCCTTCAATTTCAGCCAGAAAAATACTTGAAATTACAGAAAAACACACAACTCATAGTAAAGTCCAGAAATATAAATTTTTCCTAAAAACTAATGGAAATAAACTAAAAACTAACTAAAACATACTCTAAACTATATAAAATTATCCCCAAAAAGCGTATAAAATATCCGCTCATCATTACCCCCAACGTGGTGATGAAAAATTCAATTCTGGACCTAAATGTTTTTTAAGTGACGCGTACACATCTATGACGCGTACGCGTAAAAAAGAAAAATTTCAGTATCCACGCGCAAGCGTGAGTCACGCGCACGCGTGGAATAACAAAATTGATCATCCACGCGTACGCGTGGGTCACGCATACGCGTCACAAAGCGAACGTTTGAGGTCCAACGTTGCCACAAACGCTTCCTCCAATGTCCGAGATGCCAAGCCCAGAATTTGGAGTTGAGAATTTTGAATCGACACGTACACGTCAGTGACGCGTGCGCGTGGATAAGAAAAATGGAAACTCACACGTAAGCATGATGTACGCGCACGCGTCAAGAATCAAAATTTCAGCCTTCACGCGTGAGCGTGGTGCACGCGTATGCGTGAAGAAACAAAAATCACAGATTTCACGCTTAAGCGTGAAGCACGCGTACGCGTGGGTGAGCAGAACGTTGGCCCTCCAACGTTGAGTCAAACGCCAATGACAGCAGCACTGTCTAGTTTTTCTGGTTTTTAAAGAAGGGCGTTTGAGTCAACGTTGGCCATCAAACGTTGACTCCAACATGAAGCATCAGAACCCAAAATTCAAATAGATCTCTTCTCAATAGCAACGAAAACCAATTGGAGCTATTTTCAACCCAATTCCATCAAGGCCAAAAGCCCAATTCAGAGATTGAAGATCAATGGAAGAAAGTGTATAAATAGCTTAGAATTTAAGTTAGAGAGAATTCTTTTTTTTCCATTTTTCATTTTTCTTACTTACATCTGCACTTTTCAATTTTCTGTTTGAATTTCCAAAATGTATCTTGTAATTCCAATTTCCATTTTGAGAGCTATGAACAACTAAATCCCTTTCATTGGGTTAGGGAGCTCTGTGTAATTCAATGGATCAATGTTAGTTTTTATTCATCTTCTTCTTTCTTTTCTCTTGATTTTACTAGAAAGCTTTCATTCCTCATCCAATTGGATAGTTGTCTTGGGAAAGAAGCTATTCATAATTGGATCTCCTCAGAACCTTGGGAGAGGAATGAGGAGATCATGCTAGAAATGCTTTCTCACATTAGATTAGATTGGTGGTTTGGATGGATATAATGACATGTAATCCTACCAACACTTTGATCTATGAATTTGTGTGGTATAATCAGTGACCAAACTTCATCTCTTCCCATGAGCACTTAAATCAAGGAATTGGGCAATTGTTCATGCTTAGAGAGATTGGTGAGCCAAGGAATTGGGATCCAATCACATAAGATTGCCAAGGAGATCAATGAATGCATTGATTGCGGAAGAGATGAAAATGAATTTGATCCGGAGAATTATACATCTCCTGAACCCAATGAATTCCCCATCTCTGATCTACCCATTCTTTTACATTCTATCTCTTTAATTTCCTGCTAATTCCCCATTCCCATTTTATTTCTTGCAATTTAAGCTTCTGATCTTTATATTCTGCAATTTAATTTCTGTTTCTTTAATTTTTTGCAATTTAAGTTTCCCGCCAATTTACATTCTGCAATTCTTAACCAAATCTGATTTCGCTCAACTAGCACAATTCTCCAATTAACATTGATTAATCTACCAATCTCTGTGAGATTCGACCTCACTCTACAGTAAGTTTTTACTTGACGACAAACCGGTGCACTTGCCGGTAGGAAAATTGTTGAGAGGTAAATTTCCGAGTGAATCAATTTCTTGGGGCTCTCTCTTTTAATTTTCCTTTTAGAAATTTAGAATTGTAGATCGGATCTAAATTTTGCTTTCTGTTTAATTTTCTCTCTTCTGCTGCAACTTTTAATTTCTGTTTTGGGGTTTTGCAACTCTTATTGGAGAATTCTGCTGAATTTCTTCACCTTGGAGTTTTCTTTCTTTTTTCCTGTTTCTAGTTTTACAAATTGGAGATCTGATCTTAGTTTTCTTTCGAGTTTTCTTTTTTTGAATTTCTACTTTGCTGTTTTGTTAAGAGACCACTTGAGATCTAAATTTCTTTTGTTCTTCGTTATTCTTCTGTAATTGTCAATTTCTCTTTTAGGATTTCATAATTGATCTGAGTTTCTTTTCTGTTTATCTTCTTCTGTAATTTTCCATTTCTGTTTTGGTACTAAAATCCTGATTGATCTATTTTCTGAATTTCTTCATCTAAGAGTTCTCTAATTCACTGCAATTTATATTTTCCAGTTCTGTTTTGATTCCCAATACCCAAATCCCTTTATTCTTCATGCAATTTAAGTTTCTTAGCAATCTAGATTCTGCAATTTAAATTTCTTGCACTTTAAGTTTCAGTTATTTACCTTTCTTGCACTTCAAGTTTCTACTTATTTAATTTCTTGCACTTTCAGTTTCTGCGATTTACTTCTTTAAGATTCTGTCCATTTTTATTCTGCAATTTAGCTTCTGTTAATCAAATTTCAATCAAATCATCAAATATTCGCTTAACTAAATTTATCACCATACTAAAGTTGCTCAATCCATCAATCCCTGTGGGATCGACCTCACTCTTGTGAGTTATTACTTGATGCGACCCGGTACACTTGCCGGTGAGTTTGTGTGGAATCGTTTCTTCCCACATCAAGTTTTTGGCGCCGTTGTTGGGTATTGATTTAGATTGACAATGATTAAGTAGGTGATAATCTAGATTAAGCACCTTTTCTTTGTTTTTGTTAAGTATTTTAACTGTTTGAGATTTTTTTCAACTAACCTTAACCACACTCTAGCAGTAGAGTATTTTATTTTAGTTTTCTGGTTTTGTTTGTGTTGTATGCCAGGAGGAAGAAAGGGTGCATCCACCTCTTTTGATTCTGAGCCAGAGAGGACATTTCTGAGATTGAGAAGAGAATCAAGAGGGAAGGGAGTTATTGGAGAAGAAGAATCAGAAGAAGAGGATTAAAAGATGGAAGGTAATGTCCAAATCCACCTGAGGATGTGGTTAACAATAATGGTCAACCTCAGAGAAGAGTTTTAGCCTCTTACACTATCCCTAACCCAAGGAATTGTGGGAGCAGCATCTTAACCCCCAATGTCCATGCTAATAACTTTGAACTCAAGCCTCAATTGATCACCCTGGTTCAGAATAATTGTCAATATGGAGGAAGTGCTGCTGAAGATCCAAACCAACACCTCTCTGTGTTTTTGAGAATTTGTGACACTGTCAAAACCAATGGAGTCCACCCTGACATCTATAAACTCTTGTTATTCCCATTTTCACTGAGAGACAAAGCCACACATTGGTTAGAAACCTTCCCTAAAGAAAGCATCACCAATTGGGATGACTTGGTTAGCAAATTTCTAGCCAAATTCTATCCACCCCAAAGAGTCATTAAGCTAAAAAATGATGTGCAAACCTTCAAACAGCTAGAAGGAGAATCATTGTATGAAGCCTGGGAGTGGTATAAAGCTTTTATCAGAAGGTGTCCAGAAGGAATGTTCAGTGAATAGGTGGAGTTGTAGAATTTCTATGAAGGCTTGTCCTTGCCTTTAAGGAAAGCTTTCGATTATTCATCAGGAGGATCTTTGCAAATGATGAAAGCTGCTCAAGAGGCACATGATCTTATAGACATGGTAGCCAACAATGAATATTTTTACTCCTCTGAAAGACAAACATCTCCAAAGAAAGGTGTATTTGAACTTAAAGGAGTTGATACAATATTAGCTCAGAACAAACTCATGCACCAGCAACTTCAATAGCAAATTGAAATGATGACAAAGAGGATTGATTTATTACAACTTGCATCCGTGAGCATAACTAACCAACCAACAGTGGTGTGGGGACATGTGGAGGAAAGCTATGAAGAGCAGCAACCTGAACAAGTACAGTACATGCACAATCAAGGTTCCGGACAAAATAATTTCCATGGAGATACCTACAACTCATCTTGGAGAAACCATCCCAATCTGAAATGGGGAGAGAACCAGAACCAGAACCAGCAACCTTGGGAAAGGAACTCCAACCAAAACAACTCCCGCAACATAAACAACCACAATCATTCATCTAACAACTCTAACCAATACAAAAGTCCACAAAACACATATCATCCACCCTACAACAACTCACAAAACACCCATCTCAATACCCCAAACAAGTTTCACCAACAGCCATCACATCCTATGCAACCACATCCAGACTCTCAGAGGATCTCTAGCTTAGAAATGTTGATGGAGAAACTCATCAAAACTCAAGAAATGGCAATACAAGATCAAGCCCTGACTCTCAAAAACCAAGAGGCCTCAATGAGAAATCTTGAGAGACAGATGGGACAAATGGCTAAACAAATTACAGAGATAGGTGAAAAGCGAGCAAATGCATTCCCTAGTACCACTGAAAACAACCCAAGAGACACAGGAAAAGCTATCAAATGGGAAGAATGCAAAGCAATCACTTTGAGAAATAGAAAGAAGGTGGAGAAAGAAGCCATTACTCAAGAAAAGCATAACAAAGAAGGCTCAAAAGAAGAAGTGAAAGAGAAAAAGCAGGAGCAAGAAACTCCCACACAGAATGATAAGTCAACCAAGAAGGAGGCAGTGAAAGCATACCAACCAATGTTACCATATCCTCAAAGGTTCAAGGGAGAAAACAAAGAGAAGCAATACTCCAAATTCTTGGAGATATTCAAGACACTGCACATCAACATCCCTTTCATAGAAGCACATGAACAGATGCCACTATATGATAAGTTCATGAAGGAATTGTTGACAAAGAAAAGATCTTTGAAAGAAGAACAAATGGTTGTGATGACCAGGGAGTGTAGTGCCATTGATGGTGGCAGAAATTGGCGAGTTAAGAATGATGACAAAGAGGATTGATTTATTACAACTTGCATCCGTGAGCATAACTAACCAACCAACAGTGGTGTGGGGACATGTGGAGGAAAGCTATGAAGAGCAGCAACCTGAACAAGTACAGTACATGCACAATCAAGGTTCCGGACAAAATAATTTCCATGGAGATACCTACAACTCATCTTGGAGAAACCATCCCAATCTGAAATGGGGAGAGAACCAGAACCAGAACCAGCAACCTTGGGAAAGGAACTCCAACCAAAACAACTCCCGCAACATAAACAACCACAATCATTCATCTAACAACTCTAACCAATACAAAAGTCCACAAAACACATATCATCCACCCTACAACAACTCACAAAACACCCATCTCAATACCCCAAACAAGTTTCACCAACAGCCATCACATCCTATGCAACCACATCCAGACTCTCAGAGGATCTCTAGCTTAGAAATGTTGATGGAGAAACTCATCAAAACTCAAGAAATGGCAATACAAGATCAAGCCCTGACTCTCAAAAACCAAGAGGCCTCAATGAGAAATCTTGAGAGACAGATGGGACAAATGGCTAAACAAATTACAGAGATAGGTGAAAAGCGAGCAAATGCATTCCCTAGTACCACTGAAAACAACCCAAGAGACACAGGAAAAGCTATCAAATGGGAAGAATGCAAAGCAATCACTTTGAGAAATAGAAAGAAGGTGGAGAAAGAAGCCATTACTCAAGAAAAGCATAACAAAGAAGGCTCAAAAGAAGAAGTGAAAGAGAAAAAGCAGGAGCAAGAAACTCCCACACAGAATGATAAGTCAACCAAGAAGGAGGCAGTGAAAGCATACCAACCAATGTTACCATATCCTCAAAGGTTCAAGGGAGAAAACAAAGAGAAGCAATACTCCAAATTCTTGGAGATATTCAAGACACTGCACATCAACATCCCTTTCATAGAAGCACATGAACAGATGCCACTATATGATAAGTTCATGAAGGAATTGTTGACAAAGAAAAGATCTTTGAAAGAAGAACAAATGGTTGTGATGACCAGGGAGTGTAGTGCCATTGATGGTGGCAGAAATTGGCGAGTTAAGAATGATTATAAAATATGCGTTGCAAGTATAGTTCTCAACCAACCAGAAATCCGCTTATCAATTTAGAAGGGTGTCACAGAAATTAAAATTAAAATACTGGGAGTATGAATCCCAGGTCGTCTCCCAACGAGTTGCAGAAAAGTGTGCTATTTTATTAATCAGATGTTTTCAAAAAGGTTTGAGTTGAATGACAGAAAATTAAATTAGAGAATTTATATAAATTTAAATAAAAGCCTTGATTGGGAGTTGATTAGCTGGAAGCCCTATTCTTGTTGGAGTACTCTCAAGATTAATTGACAATTGAGGGTTATTATGTTTAGTTGTCCCTAATTAAGTAAGGGAAAGTTAAACAAGTTGGAATGCTGTTTCTATCCACAAGTTTCAATCCGCTCTTGGGAGGATTGGTGTTAGTGACTAGAGAGCAATCCAACAATAAACCCAATTACAATCTTTCTCTTGAGCATCCCGACTCAAGGGTTCCTTTCAATCAACTCCCCATCAAGTTAGGG
Organism: Arachis hypogaea; assembly: GCF_003086295.3. NCBI lineage: Eukaryota > Viridiplantae > Streptophyta > Magnoliopsida > Fabales > Fabaceae > Arachis > Arachis hypogaea. The sequence continues at coordinate 78,513,748 of NC_092048.1, read as the reverse complement.
AACTACTCACTCATTGTAAATGTAAAATTCATAACATAAGAAAGGAAATTAAAGAAAGACATGATAAATAATGATCAAAAGATTAATTAAAAATAAAAGTAATTCTTGTATTAATAAATGCTAAAATAATCCAATAGTAAAATTAAGTAAATTAAGGAACATGGAAGAGTAAGAGATAAGTAAAGAGAATGAACTAGAATGTCGAAGTCTTAATGAGGCAATAACTCTTCTCAATATCCCAATGCAAAAACAATCAAATAACAAATCCTAAAAACTATGAATATGTAGAGAGAAAACCTAGAGGAGAGGAAAACTAGATCTAAAAACTTAAAACTATGCGGAATGAATGTTGTTGTTGGTTTATGCATGTTATCTGGCTCTAGTCTGTTTTTCTGGGCTGAAAATTGGGTCAAAATAAGGCCCGAAATTGCCCCCAGCGATTCTGCAGATTATGCAGATCGCGCATGTCACGCGGACGCGTCATTCAGGCGGACGCGTCATTCGGCGTTTCGCTTTGCCACGCGGACGCGTCGTCCACGCCTCCGCGTCACTTGTGCAGTTTCCAATTCGCACGGCCGCGTCATCCATGCGGCAGCGTCATTGCGATTTCCTCTCTTTCGTGCGGTCGCGTCATCCATGCGGCCGTGTCGCTTCTCATTGGTCATCTCCTCAATTTCTTGTGTTCCTTCCATTTTTTGCAAGCTTCCTTTCCAATCTCTAACTCATTCATGCCCTATAAAGCCTGAAACACTTAACACACAAATCACGGCATCAAATGGAATAAAGGAGAAATAAAATACATAATTAAAAGTCTCTAGGAAGCAAGTTTTTAATCATGCAATAACTTTAGGAAGGAATTATAAATGCATGTTTATTTAATGAATAAGTGGGTAAAGATCATGATAAAACCACATAATTAAACACAATACAAACCATAAAATAGTGGTTTATCAACCTCCCCACACTTAAACATTAGCATGTCCTCATGCTTAGTTGAAGGAGATAAAATGAATGAGTAAGAACATGTAGAACCCATGCAATGCAATGCATCCTATATATGCGAATGCAACTATATGATTCTTGTTCACTTGATCTAAAGTAAATAAGCTCTTCAAAACAATTACAAATCAAATTCCACTAACCCAATTCTTATAAAGCAAGAGCAGATAAAAATGCAAGAAGATAGCTCATGAAAGCAGGGAACATAATATTTCAAGCATTGAACCCTCACTGACGTGTATGTAGACTCTAGTCTCTCTAGTGTATAGGGTAATTACTCTATCCTTCTCTAATCATGCTTTCTAGTTTTTGTTCTTCTCCTAACCAATCAACAACATTTAATACACCAATGCAAACATCATGAGGTCTTTTCAAGGTTGTAATGGGGCCAAGGTGAGGGTAAGGATATATATATGGCTAAGTAAGCTTATAAATTGAATCTTTAATTAACCCAAGCTTTAACATAACCTATATATATTCTATATGACTTTTAAAATTCATACCTAGCTACCCAGAAATTTCCTTTCACATTCCATACTCATGTTTCAACCTTTTATTTTAATTTTATCATACATGCATTGATCCTTGAATTCTTAGTTTAACATTGGGGTAATTTTGTCCCCTTATTTATTTTTTTGAATATTTTTTTATTATTTTATTTTATTTTATTTTATTTTTTTTAACATAAACATAAACATAAACATAGCTTATCAATGCACATAGATTTTTAATTCTTACAGTTTCTCATGAGTAGGTATCCAAATTTCCAGTATATTATCATGACACATTCCCTTATTATCTTTTGCTTCCGCAATTTCCCATACTTAAATAACACACACAATTCTATCTTAAGCTAACCAAAGATTCAATTTGGAGTATATAATTATTTTTTCGCTTAAGACTAGTAATGTGGTAAAATATAGAACAAATGGGATTTAAAGGCTCAAAGTGGCTAACAAAGGTAATTGAAAGGGTAGGCTTAATTTGGATAAATAAGCTAAACAAATAATGGCCTCAATCATATGCAAACATATAAATATAATAAACATTGGACATATAGGATGAAACAAAATATAGATTATAATCCTAGAGAAGTAAACACACAAGAATAAAATAATTATGGTTAAATAATGTAACCATTCATAAAGGCTCAAATCTCATAGGTTGTGTGTTCTTTAGCTCAAAAATCATGTTCCACTACAAGAAAAATACCCATTCAGCTACATTTTTTTTAAGCTACATTTGAAAAGCGTAGCCTATTTATAGAATAGGCTACGCTTTTCTCAGTGTTGCCTTTTTTTAGAGAAAAGGAAACACAATTCTGACATCATTTAAAAAGTGTAGCCTTAGGTATTATAGAAATCACTTATAAAGTGTAGCCCTATGTTAATATTTATGGGTCCACTTTTTATATCAAAGGAAACGCTTTTTGAAGATAGCCTATTTATTAAATTTTGGGTACGCTTTTAAAATGATGCCTAATAAGCGCTTTACCCTCTCTTTTTTTCGATCCAAATTAAAGCAAACTCACAACACTTAGTGAAATTTTTGTTCTCTCCAAAGCTCATTATCCCCTTTATCCCCTTTCTGGAACCACATGAATCACAGCGCCTTTGTTCCCTCCAAAGCTCACCACTCATCATCGCGAAGAACCCTCGCTCATCACCCAGTCACCACTCACCGCCAGTCACCACCCACCACTCACCACATCGCTGCGCCGCTCACCAGCTCACCACTCACCAGCTCACACTCTCATCCTCACTCAACACACACACAAAAGAGGAAAAAAAATCAGAAAAGTAGAGAACGGGAAGAAGAAGAGAAGAAGAGAGGAGAGGGAAAGGAAGGAGAGGATGATGCCGGCTAGGGCTCCGCCGCGTGGACCATCGTCGTTGCGTGCACTGACCGTCGCCTCAGCATCGCCATCTCGTGCACTCACCGTCACCGCTCAGCATCATCATCGCGTGTGCTCACTGTCGCTGCTCAGCATCGTCGTCGTCGCTCAGCATCGTCATTGCCACTCACCTGAGAAGGTATGTATCAATTTTCAGTTTGTTCTGTGAAATTTGGGAGGTTTTGGGTTCCAATTTTAGGGTTTTTAATTAGGGATTTTACTGCATGAATGGTTTTAGCTTCCTGGTAGCCGAGAAGCAATCGCAGACCACCTACAATAATTCTTAATCTCATTCTCTTTGTCGCTCATCATCTCACTTTTTATCTCATTCGCTCTCTCTTTGTCTCACCCTCTATCTCACTTGTTCTCTGTGTATGGATTTTTCTTCTGTGAATTTTTGAAGGCTTTGGGGGTTCTATTTTTTGGGCTTTCTAATTTTATGAGTTTCTGCTTCTTGCTTCGTTAGGGGTTTTCTTTTTTGTTTGAGAAGATTATTGGCCTCAAGTGTGCGAATTGTCGCCTCTTCAAACAGAGTTTATTATTTCTAACACCATTTGTGGTTTGTGTGTGCTATGAATTTGCAGAGCTAATGCAGATAGAAGCCAGAAGATTGGGAATTACTGATCAATGGTTCTTTAAGCTCTTCCTTATCACTGATATTGGATCCGTGCAGCCTGTGTCAGGCGCTGAATCTGTTCTAGGAAGGCAAAGTCAGTGGAAAGGATACAAAGACTAATGAGACTAAGGTTCGTTCACATCTAGTGGTTCAAAGAATAATCCAGGATTATTGGTTACATACTTGTATTCATTGATTTGGTAGGTTAAGATGCCACTTCCTGATATGATGGTAAGCTGAAAATTGGCGTGAATAAGTTTTTTGATCATTCAGGATAGAAGATTTTATAATGAAAATATCATTCTTATGCATGTTGCTTTCTAGTAAATATTAGTGTTTTTTATTTACATAGAAGATGCTTATTGAAATTTGATTGACTTGTATATGTGCCTAAGGCCACCGATAATAGCTCTTGCCAGCAAATCTGAAATATCCACCTCGAACAATGTGGTTAAGTATTATCTAACATGTTAAAATGGATATTCTCAGGTTGTTGTGCTGGCTATGGATGAATCAGTATTAGATGTAGATCAGGTGGAAAATCTCATTAAGTTTTGTCCTACCAAAAAAGAGATGGAACTTTTGAAGGTAAAGATTAACAAACTTATCATACTTAATTCTTACATCTTGTTTTGTCAGCTAAGGTTTCTCATTTGGCGTCTGTTGTTACGGAAACATATCTTTTACTCTGGTTTGTTTGCTTTTCTAATTTTGATTCCCCTTGTTTATGAAGAGATACACTGGTGACAAAGAGAATTTGGGAAAATGCGAACAGGTGTGTACTAATTTGTTATAGCCATATCATTATTTATGATAGCTAATTTAGTGTAAATCTAAGTACTCAGATTTATATAGGATACTGTTTGTAGGCTCCATAACTAGGATCCGTCTACCAGCATTTGATTTTTTAGACCCTTTACTTACTTTAAAATCTGATAGGGAGTTGGGAGGAATGGTTGAGAAATGAAGTAGAGAAGAGAGGAAACTTATTTTAAGGGAAAAAAAAAGAAAAAACAATTGTTGGCATGGAAACTGGAAATTGCAAAATTCTGGGTGTAAATAATTAGCTGCAAAGGTTAAAGAACTGAATGCGGCAAGGCTTTGATTTTGGAAGTGAATCTAACATATGATAATGATCAATAAAATTGTGCAAGAAGTTTGTTTCCTTGGAAGGCAGCTCATATGAATTCAAGGTCTATATCACGTATAGTTACAGATTTGTTGTTGCCTGCTTGCTTCTAGAAAGAAAGAAGCAATTTATTACATGTCCCCGCTTTTCCTTTAGATGTTGGTTATAAAACAATTCTTTTGGCATTTCCTAATGCAATATCATACTATGTATCTATAATCATATCCTTGTATATATTTGGTCATGTTTCAGTATTTTTTATAGCTGATGAAGGTGCCACGAGTAGAGTCAAAGTTAAGAGTATTCTCTTTCAAGATTCAATTTCTGTCTCAGGTATGGTGGTGCTTGCTATATTTTTCTTTATGTTTGATTCAGTTATGCTTTTTTCTTTTTGCAGGTTACAGAATTTAAGAAGAGTTTAAAAAATGTGAACTCTGCTTGTGAAGAGGTACATTGTGCATGAAACTAACAAACTGTGTTATTGGTATTTCTTTGACGTCATGCATTTTCTCTTGGGAATAGGTCCGAAAGTCTGTCAAGCTGAAGATCATGAAGAAAATTCTTTTTTTTGGGTAATACATTAAATCAAGGAACAGCTAGGGGTATGTACTTTTTTCCTTTAAACGTTAATGTCCTTATCATTCTCTAGGACATCGTTCTAGCTCTCTCAATTTTCTATGTTTGGATAATCACAGGCCCTTCTTAATTTTTCAGCAGTTAAAATTTAATTTGATTCTGTTAGATCTTGTCTAACATAAACTTACAGTTTATGGATTACTATTTATTTATTTAATTTATGCAAGATCTGCAATTGGATTCAAGTAGGATAGTCTTTTAAAGCTTACTGACACTCGTGCTTCTAACAAAATGACACTGATGCACTATCTTTGCAAGGTATAATAACAATTGCACTAAAGGAATATATCATTTGAACTTACCTTCTTTCCATTTTGCTATTTTGGCTCTAGGTTCTAGCTGATAGGTCGCCTGGACTGCTTGACTTCCACTTAGACCTTGTAAGCCTGGAAGCTGCGACTAAGGTGATGATTTATGCTTGGTTGGAAAAAGAAAATTATTCAACTACTAATTGCTAGTTTGGTTGGTTTATTGGTTCTGTTTCACTTTGTTCCCCTGTAAAACTGAGCACATATCTCCTCCTCTGACTTCTTGCAATGATATGTGTGTCACTTCCATTTGTTTGTGGCTGAAAATTGTTTGTGCGATTCTGGTTGTTGTATTTCTGATTTTGTGGACTTCCGTTTGCTATGGCTAAAAGTTATATTGCTATTTTTGGTTCTTTTCTTTTTACCATGAACTAGAAACATAGGATGACTTAGTATATATGAATTTTTTCCTATTTTTTTATTCATCTGCCGATAAAAAGCAAATAATACTAGCTAGCTATGGTTATAGACTTATAGTATTAGTATTTTCAAATTAAAGTTATTAGTTTTAATTAAAAAAAATGTTACAACAGCAGATATAGTATGTATAACAATAATATATTAAAATTTTAGTTTTTAGGTGCTAGTCCTAATCATCTTCTATATGTTGCTGCTGCATGTAGTAGTAGTAGTTAGAGGAGTAATAATTCAAGATTGGCTTGTGTAGGAGAGTTTAACTTTTGAAATGTGAAGAGAATAGGGAAACTTTGTGGCAACAGTTCTGATTTTGGCATTGTGGTGGGAGGCAGGAGATTTTTGTCTAGCTGCTAGGGTGATGATTTTTTAAATTATAGCTCTTTATCTTATGGTTTATAGCTTATACTTTTTTTATCTTTGAATTCTAATTTTGGATTTGTGAAACACTACTATGCATTGGTGAAACTTGTACACGGTACAGAAAGGATTAATGATATCAGTCATTGATAGTTTTGAGTCTGGTTTTTTAATTTTTATAATCGCAAATGTCATTATAAATATTTTTCTAATTACTTTTCTATATAATTATGCAGGATAATATTGAGGATGATGATAATGAAGATTAAGTTGATTATTATTGTGGTTTATTGGCTAAGATAGAGTAGTGTTGGGAATGGATACATGTATAGTTGACTAATAACTTTTATTAGAAGATACTTATGTAGGATATAATGTTTTAATTTTTTATAGAGTATTAGTAGTAAATTCTAAGTGATATCATAGTTATTTTGATATGGCTATGTTTATTTTAATATGAGATGTATGAATCTTTAAAATTAACATTATTCTAGTACTTTTGGATCATTATTATAAATATATTTTGGTTACAGATAATTTTTATTATTTAAAAAAATTATTTAGTATAATTATTCTAGTACTTTTGGATCATTATTATAAATATATTTTGGTTACAGATAATTTTTATTATTTAAAAAAATTATTTAGTATAATTATTTATTTATTTTTATTTTATAATATTTAACTCATTTAATTAAAAATGTAGAATTATTTTATATATATATATATATATATATATATATATATATATATATATATATAAAATAAAAAAAATAATAAGGGACCTAAGGCTACACTTATATACAGTAGCTATAGTATACAAAAAAAAACGAGGGACCTAAGGCTACACTTATAAAAAGTAGTCATGGAATATAATGTGGCTACGCTTGACAGGTGATGCAATAGTGTTGAAAAGCGTAGCCTATTCTAGTAAAAATGGAAGCTGAAAAGCGTAGTCTTTGGTCCTACACAGCATCACTTGAAAAGTGTAGCCTATTTCCAAACGCCAAAAGTGTAGCCCTTAGTGCTGAAAAGCGTAGCCTTTGAGAATAGGCAACGGCCGAATAGGAATCACCCCAAAAAGCGTAGCCGTAGCCCAAAAAGCGTAGCCGTAGCCTAAGGCATCATTTTTTTCACTTTTGGCTACACTTTTCAAGTGTACCTGAATGGATGTTTTTCTTGTAGTGTTCCAAATACAACTTCAAGCAAATTTAACATAAAAGCTTTAATTAAAATTAGTGAAATTTTGTTCTAAAGATAGGGTCTTAGAAGAAACTTATTGTCTTTTCAATCAAGCAGAACATGCATGCAACTAATCTATTACTATGCAATTTATCCTATTCTACAAAAGAAAAATCTAACTAAATATCCTAATTTATTGGTGCTATGGAAGAGGAATTACCTCCGGAAGTCAGATACAGACCGACCTCCCCACACTTAAGGCTTTGCACCATCCTCGGTGCCATCTGTCAGGAACAAAGGTGGGTTGGTAGCAGTATCTCCATCGTCGGGGCCATCGTGGCTCCCTGTGCTGGTAAAAGAAGTGGAGTCCTGGGTATCTGAGTCCTTGAATTTTCCCATGATCAGCTCCTTGAGGTATGTGAATCGGCGCTTGTTATGGCGCTCTCTCATCTTAGCTTTCTGTTCATGCCGATCCAACTTTTCAAGTATCTGATGGAGCAGTTGGGCTGTTGTAGGTGCCTGTGGTGTTGAAGAAGGAATATCTTCAACTGGTTCAGTAGGCTGGCTAAAAATGGCTGCTGGAAGTCTAAGGTACTTCCCGTTGGAAACATACTGATCATCCCATGGAAGCATGGCTTTGGTGTCCCCAGCTCTGTAGGAGACTCCAGCTGTTGAGACAAGATCTGAGACCAGGGCGGGAAAAGGTAAGTTGCCCGCAATTTATACGTGTCCCATGGCATTCCGGATATGTCTTCGTAGATTCAAAGGTTGGTCTGTAAGGATGCACCATAGTAGAGCGGCCATGTCCGCAGTGAAGGAGGACTCGTGAGTGCTCGGATAGACGTAATGGGACATAATCTGTGCCCATATGCGAGCCTCCAAGGTAAGTGCTAAAGCCGAAATTCCCTTAGGGCGGGTACGATGGTATCCGTAGATCCAGCTGCTGCCAGGTAGTGTGATAACTCTGAGAACGGCGTCCCAGTCAAATTGGTACATCTGGCGCTTGAGTGCGGCTTTTTGAAAGGCGTCCAATCCTTCTGGAACAGGGGGAAAACCTAGAGGCTTTTGAATGGCTTCTTCAATAATGGGGACTTGCTTCTGACGGACATAGACAGACTGCAGGGTTGGCAGGTAGAAGTTGGAGTAGAACTCGACTACCCAAGAAAGATTGACCTGCCTTGGCTGTCTCTGTAGGAAACCCCATTGTCTTCAAGCAATTTGCGGCTCAACAAAGGTAGCAATATTGGGCAGAAGGAGAAGAAGGTATTCGTTGTTGTAACTCCTTTCAGCCAGGATGGGGAACATCTGCTCACAGTAGCGATTGGGGAATCGCGCAGTGTCCTTTGCTGGGAAAGCTTTTTCTTTATCATCAACCTTTATGATCCTCTTAATCTTCTTTGTTGAGGGCTTTACGGCAGTTGAAGAGGGTTCTGCCACTAATGCTCTTGTTGTACCTCTTCTTGCTGGTTGTTTGGGGGTAGCTTTCTCCTTGCCTTTCTTGGTGGCCATCCTGAAAAAGGAAAGAGAAAGTAAATTAAATTTACAGGGGTAGAGCAAGGAAGAGGGTGGTGTAAGTGATAATCAATGCACAATAAAGAAGAATGACGTTAACTCATGGTTATGACCACATGGAAAAAGTCATCAATGGAAATATAGCAAGTGCACATGGGGACAAATAAATGCAAGGGGTTTATTGGCATGCAGGCAAAGGCATGAGTAGCATAGGTCAAGCATTCAGTGCACAATTAAAATATGTTATCACTCGTAACTAACCATCACGTTTGTATTGAAAATTAAATTCAATGAATAAAATAGTAAAGGGAATTTGTGAAAAGAAAGCATTGAATATTAGAGTAGAAAAATGTAAAGAAGTTCAGAATGCCATAGGA